>NC_091311.1:1785100-1971629 GCF_038502225.1 Cherax quadricarinatus | reverse complement strand
CAGGAGGCGTCAACAGGGTGCATCTGGTCAATGCGATCAGCAGGTGGCACTAAACAAGCCCCCACCGGCCATAGTACAACAACGCAGGCACTCCTTACCCGGCACAGGCGCTTTGCAGACTCAACTGGCACCTCTCCAGCAGATCCCGGCTACCCAACAGCAACAGACCACGGTGCATACAATAAAGAAATCCAACCCTCAGCAGTCCCTACAGACCACATCAGCCCAGATAATATCCTCTGTTTCGAACACAACCCCAAATCAGGCTCTCACCAGGGAGGATCTCGTAGCACTCATCAAGGTGTTTACGGATCTTATTTGCAACACAATCAACTCCACAGAACAACAGAGCACATTCCGACAGATGGTCAATACGCTCCTGAGAGTGTGCTTGCTGACCGAGGAGGAGACAGTGGATGCCATGAGTTTGCAGGTTCTCAGAGCGGGCAGGACTCAGTCTCCAGCTCGGGAAACAACAGCGACGGAATAACCTCGTTACCAAATCACACCCTCAAGGTTCTACAATGGAACATTCAGGGCCTAAGGAGCAAACAGCACCTCTTGATGGAGGCAGTAATTCGGGATCGGGTTGACATCGTCTTGCTACAAGAAACTCTGACTGTCCCGACTATGTGCCCAAGACTACCCGGTTTTGCTGGGTATTTTCGGCACATGGACCCGGGCGTTCACTGCAGAGGCACAGCTGTATTTGTATCCAATACAATACCTCACGAGGTTATAGCCAACCCTTTGGGCTGTGGGGAGGATGTCGAGGTACAGGCCATCTTTGTGCACATACCTGGGGCGCCCTTTACCATCTATAACATCTACAAGAACCCAAGACACACCCTCGACATTGCAGAGCTCCTCGCACTAGCACGCACTGAGTGTATTATTGTTGGTGGAGATTTCAACGCACATCACCCAATGCTGCACTCTCACTCAGCAACCAATGCTGCTGGCAGACACATAGCAATGCTCCTACACGATATTCCAGAGGTAAAGTTGCTAAACAATGGAGACCCCACACACCTGTTGGGTGGCTGCCTCGACCTTACCTTTGGGTCAAGACAACTCGCAGCAGGAGCCACATGGGAAACTCATCCTCACCTTGTCAGTGACCACTTTGCAGTGATCACCACCTTCAACATCAACAGGCCTCCCACAGTTGTGCTGCCTCCTAGATGGGATGTAAAGAGGGCCAAATGGAAGGTGTTCCAGGATTTTCTTCATGACTGGTGGTCCACATACTCTCTATCTGAAGACTGTGATACGGCTGAACAGGAGCTAATCACTGTTCTCATCCAGGCAGCAGAGAGTGCAATTCCAAAGAAGTCCACAGGACGCACTCACAAAAGAGACTGGTGGTTCTACAACGACGAGGTGCGGGAGCAGAACCACCGCATCAACTCATTTAGGAAGCTATGCAGGCGTAACCCTACGGCAGAGAACAGGAATACTCTGAGAGCCATTGTGCAGCATGCCCGCAGAATCTCTCTGAGTAAAAACTGAGAAATGGCTGGAGTGGTGCTCAACATTCGGGCATCACACCACCTTATCTGAGATATGGGGCAAGCTCAACATAGCAACTGGCAAGAGCAAGCCGAGGCCACCAGCACACCCGAACCCATCCCAGGAAGCAGAGAAACTAGTGGAGCTTTTCACTTCCAGGGGAGCCTCCACTCAGCACCCACAGGAC
Source organism: Cherax quadricarinatus (assembly GCF_038502225.1). Taxonomy (NCBI): domain Eukaryota; kingdom Metazoa; phylum Arthropoda; class Malacostraca; order Decapoda; family Parastacidae; genus Cherax; species Cherax quadricarinatus. Next base: position 1,969,930 of record NC_091311.1, on the reverse strand, counting down.
ATCCGGAATATACAGACGGATCTTCTGCCACAGCGCCAGCTAACGATACAAGCTGCATGCGAGTCGGAAGATGTGACTGATGTAGACCTCACGGACTTGGAACTCCGACATGCCATTAAGAACACAGGTGACACTGCCCCGGGCATCGATGGTGTGACGTACTCCATGATTGCACGGGCTGGACAGAGTGGATGGGAGGCCATACTAGACATCATTAACAAGTCGTGGAGGGCCAGGACACTCCCAGCAGCTTGGAGGAAAGCTACAATCGTACCAATTCCAAAGCCCAAGGAACCAGGCAGTATGAGACCCATATCGCTGACAAGCTGCTTAGCCAAGACTGCTGAGAGGATGGTGTTAAACCGCCTCCTATGGAAAATTGGACCCTCTCATCATCACATATTTGGCTTCACCAAAGGAGTGGGAACAGCAGAGTGCATAACCACTCTACTAAGCCAGATTGCTGATAGCAACAAAAAACCTAGTATCGTCGTTTACCTCGACCTTGAGAAGGCATTTGAGCTAGCCAGCCCCACAGCAATTCTGGCAATACTAGCTCGGAAGGGAATCAAAGGACGCCTCCTGGCCTGGATAGAGTCCTACCTTAGGGGCAGGCAGGCCTGTGTCAGCTTTCAGGAACACTACTCTTCCTTTAAAACCCTGGAAAACGGTATGCCACAAGGAGGTGTGCTCAGTCCTACACTGTTTAACATCCTTATGCAGGAACTTGTGAACCTTCCCTTTCATAGTGGTACACAGCTCCTCAGCTATGCTGATGATCTTGCACTCGTAGTGAATGGGAAAGGCAATTTAGAACGACAGGCTCAGAGAGCTTTGGACCTAATTACGCAGTCTTGCAAGGAACTAGGCCTCAAGATCTCGGCCGAGAAATCTCTTGCAATGATGTTCAAGGGACCAGATCTTGTGAATAGATTACGTATTCAGTATATAGAACTTGAGTGGACAGGCTCCTACCTGTACTTGGGAATCTACATTGATAAAAAGCTGACCTTTCAGAAACAGGCCGAGTATGTCAGATCACGTGCTCTACTCAGACTCAACGCCATGAGAGCCATGACGAGGCACCGTGCAGGGGCAAGCAAAGATGTACTTCGCTTGTACTATATACAAGCTATACGCTGGCTCATTGACTACGGTGCGCCGGCGTTAGCTCATCTCTTCCTGCAGAGCAGGCAAAGGGTGGAGGTCGTACAAAACCAGGCGATAAGAACTATGCTTGGTGCCCCCATCTGGACCAACACAGTATGTCTCAGATCTGAGGCCCGGCTTCCTTCCTTGGCTGACAGAGTAAGATACATAAACGCCTGCAAAGTGGCCACGATTCTGCACCGGCAGCAAGGTACCCCACTAAGGAGACGGATATTAACAACCATGACACAAGATCCCACACTCTTCACGGACTACTCCTGGATTCGTTCGTTTTGTGCTGCTGGGCGGAAGCTGCTGCCTGTACAGCTGCTCTGTGAGAAGAGTTGTGACCTTCCTGTTGCTGGGTACCATCCACCACCTCCCTGGCGCCCAGATCCAGCCGATGTTTTCATTATGCAGCTACCCATCTCTAAGTGTCTCTGCAGTAAGACACCCTCAGCAATCATGCTGAGACAAGCATGGCACTGGCAGAGGGAGGCACATGTGCAGTGTATTTCACAGATGGTTCTGTCGACCCTGACAGGAAGAGAGCAGCAGCTGGACTGTACCACAATGGTCACACACAAGGCTGGCGGCTCCCTGACCACTGCACGATCCTTCAAGCTGAGTTGGTGGCGATTCAGCAGGCATTGTCACATGCCCTACGACATCGACTCCGACCTGTCATACATGTTGATTCCACCTCTGCAATCAATGCCCTCTCCCATCCTCAACCACAGGATAATGTTCGCCTCATCACATCGATCCTGAGCATAATGACAGCCTTAGAAGTTCAGGGTAATAGATCGACATTGAACTGGATCCCCAGCCATGCTGGCATCCGGGGAAATGAGGCGGCAGGTGATGCAGCCAAGGCAGCAACAGACTATCCACATGTTGGGATTACTGTCCCAATCAGCCTAAGACAGACCAAACTGGTGGCTGCCAGAGCCACGAAACTTATGGGGGAGGTCTTAGGTGATACCCCATCTCAACAGTGGTACCGAGCAGCGACTCAGGGAGAACCCCCTCCATATGACAGAAGCTGGTCCAGAGCTCAGTGTACCGCCATCCATCGGCTTCGTTTGGGCTTTCCCACAGCCAAGATGATGGTAGACAAGGCTGAGGAGGAGATGTGCCAGTACTGTCAGCACGTTGTCCAGCGGCCACTAACACACTATCTTCTAGAGTGCAAAGCTACTGAGACACTCCGCAGGCAACTAGGGGTGATATTCCCTCCCGAAGAGGACCCAGAGATGACTGCGGCCACACTAGTGTACCATGGGGTCAACGAACCAGACAAGCTGTTACATGTAATAATGACATATCATCCTCCTCGCTAGTGTCCATAGTTACATAAGGTGTCGCTTATGAGATGCACCAGTTGAACTGACCAGAGGGGCGCTTGAGCGGCATGCGTCGCATCATTGTGGAAACCTTTCTCCATCGGGAGCCAGAGACGGGTCATCGCAAGGTTGGGACCAGTGCCAGGACTATGGTCTTGGCGAACATTATACATACACCTATGCTGTACATTCTACAAGATTGATGGACTGAACACATCGACTCCAGGCTGAGGGACTGTTTACCTCAAACTCCTCCTCTCCTTATGCCTTTCTACTTTGTATTGGACTGATGAAGCCACTGTGTGGCGAAACGTTTCCTGAATAAAGATTCCCATATGTTGCATAAGTGTCTCAATCTTCAACTTGTCGGTTTTTCAAGATCAAGCGACAGTGCGGAGACTTAAATACTGTCGGAAGGAAAGGTGCAGAGTAGTAGTGAGAATGTAGCCACTGAGAGGTCATGTCCCTCTCAGATCCAACAATTCTCACTTGAAAGTTAAGACACTTGTGCAACATCTGGTTATCTTTATTGTAAACGTTTCGCCATCCAGTGGCTTTATCAATACAAATTCTTGGACATAAAGATAAACCAGATAAACATAAAGATAAACATAAAGATAACCAGATGTTGCACAAGTGTCTTAACTTTCATCTTGTCGGTATTGTATACCAGTCTTGCACAATTCTCACTTGAAAGGTTGTGCAAGGTGTTTTCTTTACTAAGATGCCAACCTGTCGGTATTGTATACCATTTTGATGTTCATCTTGTCAGACACTGCAGGTCTGTACCAAGGGCATCTTGGTACAGACCTGCAATCAACTTCGACAACTTCCTCTAGTGAGAGCGGCTGGATTTGAGAGGGACCTGACCTTTCAACATCTGAGTTCTTACCTCTCCTAGTGGCCTACGTCTCACCTCTTGGCGCTATAAAAAGCTCCATTCTGTCACTTAATCTTCATATTGTTTCATACTATGGAACAATGCTCTTCTCCAGACTGAGGGACTGACCACCTCAAAACTTTAAGGGTGATGGACTGATTACATCGTCTTCAAGTATCTTCTGCTTCTATCAACTTTTCTGTACTTGACTGAAGAAACCTACTGTGTAGGCGAAACGTTTCATAATAAAGATACCTAACTGTTGCATATGTGTCTTACCTAACAACCTGTCGGTATTTTATACCATTTTAATGTTCACACTGTCTGACGGCCTAGCTATCTCCTATTGTCATATCCATCCAAGTCACATAGAACCCAAACGTTTCGCCCACATCTCGCCATGTTGAACCTGCTACTCCTATCACCTCTCAACGCCTGACTGTCCTCTGAAAGGGAAGAAGTACTGCTCAAACTGCGGTAAAGACGGCCATGACTTCAATGAATGTTCTACTACCACTACCTCTCCTACCTGCCTCAACTGCAAGGGTACTCACCACACCCTTGCAGCAAAATGCCCTCTACGTAAAGAAGTCCTGTCTAAGAAAATCATTGAAGAAACCAAGAAGAACAACCCTAAATCGCCAACATATGCCGCCATTGCAAAAATTTAATCAGATACCACCGAACTCCTTCAAGCTACACAACATTCATCTCCACCCAGCCAGTCCCTCTCTGCTCTTCCTGACGCTGCTCCATCCAAGGTGCTATACTGTATGATGTATGCACACCTTACTAATGCTGCAAACCCTGGCTCATTCAACACAACAATCAATGAACTGTTTCGCCTTAACAACATGCCAAACTTCAACTTTCCAGACTTGCCACCATCACAAGACCTCCTCAAGCTAATTCCAGACATTGTTAACTTCACCTCAACCCCTGGTCCTACTCATATCTCTGACCAAGACTCTACTCCAGAACCAACACCACCGTCTACTGCCACCTTTCACCACCCACCACCAGCACAACAAACCACAACCGACCATCACTCCCTGCTTCCTCTCAACACAGTCACAGAAGACGAAATATAACCAGAACATTATGAACAACCCTCGGACAACGACGAAGCCTTTGATGGGTCTCTAACCTTCTAAACCACCCCCAACCTCCCAACCGAAATGAGCGCAGCTGATATGCTCCTCTTAATGAAAGAAGGAGCTGTTAAGTACACCTGCACCAAACCTCACCAAATTCCTTTTGAAAACGCACTATCTTACCTCGTGACGAATCTGAACTACTCCAACCTCAGAATGCAACTATTCCACATGTCCAAGAGAGACTTCAAAAGACTCAAGAGTGGCACCATCACCAGCGAAGTGTAGCCAAAAACGCAACACACTTCCGCAACACATAACGTGAGCCTCCCGACACCTGACGTCCAAACCAGCTCTTCACCTCAGACTAAAGCATATGAGCCAGCGAGCACTGTCTGTAGTCTGCTCTCTCCTCTATGTCCTCAACATGCCCTCTCTACACTGCCTCGCAGTGTCACACAGCTGGGTTAAGCCCTGGCTCTTCCATCTACAACTCAAGACCTTCCTCTCACCGACTATTCTTCGTCTGTCAACACTTCCCCACTCACCCACCGGAGTCCCAACAGAAGAACCTGCTATGTGTGTTCTCAATGTCTGTCCCACGATCGACTTAGCTGCTGGGTTAAGCCCTGGCTCTATTTCTACAAATAAGAACACTCCTCTCCAAAACTATTCTTCGTCTGTCCCGTCTTCCCCTCTCATCCCATTTGGGATCTTACCTGAACATTCGTTCGTTCGTTGCTTGGTCTTCAGATAGTTCCTGATTATGGAACTGAACTTCTCCAGGCTGAGGGACTGACAACCTCAAATTCTACGACTTCAAGGGTGATGGACTGATTACACCGTCTTCACATCTCTACTGTTCCTGCCTACTTTCTGTATTCGACTGAAGAAGCCTACTGTGTAGGCGAAACGTTTCGGAATAAAGTTGCCTAACTGTTGCCTATGTGTCTTACCTACCAACCTGTCGGTATTGTATACCATTTTGATGTTCGTCTTGTCAGACACTGCAACACATGGCATCTTGGTACAGAAAACACCTTGGACAACCTTTTCAGGTGAGAATTGTTGGATCTGAGATCGGGACATGACCTCTCAGTGGCTTCATTCTCACTACTACTAATACTCTGCACTTTTCCTTCTGACAGTATTTAAGTCTCTGCACTGTCGCTTGATCTTCAGATAGTTCCTGACAATGGAGCTGAACTTCTCCAGGCTGAGGGACTGACAACCTCAAATTCTACGACTTCAAGGGTGATGGACTGATTACATCGTCTTCACATCTCTACTGTTCCTGCCTACTTTCTGTATTCGACTGAAGAAGCATACTGTGTAGGCGAAACATTTCGGAATAAAGTTGCCTAGCTGTTGCCTATGTGTCTTACCTACCAACCTGTCGGTATTGTATACCATTTTAATGTTCGACCCCACCTCCTCCTGCTTTGCCTCACTTCACTGCAGTATATAAGCCACGTCTACAGCCCTATGGTGTACATTCTACAAGAGTGGTGACCTGTACTTAACTCTGTGAAGAAGTGTCTTGTGTGCTACCGTGGACTGAACCAAGATGCCCTCCATCGAGAAACTTTACCAGCAGCTTAAGGAAGAATTGAGGGTAGCGAAGAAGGAGATACGACGATTGACCTAGGAAAACAAGAGGATTCGTAGTAGTCCTCCTGTTTCGAGTCCTCAGGTCAAGAAGGGTTTGTGGTCAGTGGCTGGACAGCAGGGGACGAAGTTGACGATCAAGAAGACGAATGGAAAGCCAGTACCGATGAAGAAGAAAGAGACTGCTGTGGAAACTCTTGTGGAAACCTCCAACGCATTCTCGTGCTACCCGACGAATGTGAGTCGACTACTGGGATCGTCACGACGAACGACTACAAGGAAGGTAAGAATATTGTTGTTAAGTAAAATGACACAAGTGCAACTAATGTGACATTTATTGTGGCAACGTTTCGCTCTCCAGGAGCTTTATCAAGCCATTAAGGAGAGCGAAACGTTGCCACAATAAATGTCACATTAGTTGCACTTGTGTCCTTTTATTTTACATATTGTCGGTAATTCTACCAACTTTATTACAATATTGTTGTTGTTGGGGATAGCCAGGCTAGATACATGGATAGGGCATTCTGCTTGAAGGACAGGAGTAGGAGACAGAGGGTTTGCTTTCCTGGGGCTGGGATGGAGGACATTGTTAGCCGGCTTGACAACATCATGAATGGTAATGGGATCAATCCTATTATTTGCCTCAGTGCTGGAGGCAATGATGTAGACAAGCATAGAAGTGAGGATTTAGTTAGTAAGTTCAGGACAGCTATAGACATAATTAGGAAGAAGGGGGGGTGCCCTGTTATATGTGGTATTTTGCCAAGAAGAGGTGTGGTAATGAATGGTTGTCCAGAGCAATTGGTATTAATTGTTGGCTGGATAAACACTGTAAGGATAATGCAGTACCATTCATTTACAACTGGGGCAACTTCTGTGGCCGAAAAGACATATATGCCAGGGATGGGGTTCACTTATCCAGAGCAGGTGTGGGTTTTCTTGCTAACTCAGTTGAGGGGGTTGTTAGGACTTTAAACTAGGATTAGTTAGAGGTATGGGTTTAGAAACGATAAATAATGAGTATGAATATATTGACTTATGCTCTGATATTAAGAATCTTAATAGTAACTGTCATGGAGTAACTCTGGGTAATGACAACTTCAGAAACTGTGTAAAAACAAAGATCAATAGGAAAAATGTGCAGAAGAAAAAACATGATGGTATTTTATGCTAACAGTCAAAGTGCAAGAAATGATATTAATGAACTTCGTTTGGTAGCATGTGCTGGGATCTTTGATATCATTGCATTAACTGAAACGTGGTATGATTTAAAGAGTCGAGATATGACTGCTGAGTGTAATATTCAGGGATTTAAGTTGTTCAATGTGGATAGATGTAATGGGAAGGGGGGAGGAGTTGCATTATATGTTCGAGAAAATATTAGTTGTTGCATAAAAACAGGTATAAAAATAGATGGAGCAGTAACAGAATCTGTTTGGGTAGAGTTTGTAGAGGGTCAAGAAAAACTAATTCTAGGTGTAATATACCGACCTCCAGGCTTGGATCACGATAGAGGGAGACTTCTTTGGGACGAAATTGTTAGGGCTTCTGGACACAATAACATAGCCATAGTAGGGGACTTTAACTTTAGTCAAATTGACTGGAATTCTTTGACAGGTAATCTAGAGTCCAGTGACTTTATGGAAACAGTTCAGGACTGTTTTCTGAAGCAGAGCGTAACAGAGCCTACCAGGGGTAATAATTTGCTAGACCTAGTCTTGTCAAATAAGGAAACACTCGTGAATAATCTGGAGATCACTGAAGAGCTTGGCGCAAGTGATCACAAATCCATCACTTTTAGCATTAACTGGGAATGCAAGAATAATGATAATACAGTAAAAATCCCTGATTTCCGTTCTGCCGACTATAATGGACTTAGGGAACATCTGTCTAATCTTGATTGGGGTTATCTAGCTAATGATTTTATTGGCGATGATCATACTTATGATTATGAAGGGATCTGCTTTTATGATTTTTTTCTTAATAATGTACACCGTGCCCAGAGTATTTTTATATTCCCCAGAGAGATATTAGGTCTAAAAATAACGATCCCAAATGGGTTAACAGTAGGTTAAAGCATCTATTAAGGGAGAAAAGGGGAATTTATAAGCGCATCAGAAGAGGAGAGGTTAAACTTACTGACCAATATGTTCAGCTTAAAAGAGAAGTAAAAAAGGGGGTTAGAAAGGCTAAACGTGACAATGAAATTAGAGTTGCTAATGAATCAAAGACTAATCCAAAGGGGTTCTTTCAAGTGTATAGGACGAAGGTGAAGGAAAAAGTAGGACCTCTGAAAATTGGGAATGGACACATGACGGATAATGAACTGGAAATGTGTTCCTTATTTAATGACTATTTTTTGTCAGTTTTACACAGGAAGATATAAATGAGATTCCAGTAATTAACAGTTATTTAGTTCCTGATGAATTTAAATTAACTAATATTACTGTCACGAGGGACATGGTTATTAAACAGATAGACAAACTGAAGCAAAATAAGTCCCCGGGACCCGATGAGTTGTTTTCCAGGGTACTTAAGGAATGCAAGGTGGAGCTTAGTCAGCCATTAACGAGTGTGTTTAATGCGTCCATCCTTACCGGTGTTGTGCCAGAGTTGTGGAAGATGGCTAATGTGGTTCCTGTATTCAAATCAAGGGATAAGTCCGTTCCTTCAAATTACCGTCCAATAAGCCTGACATCTATAGTGAGCAAGTTACTAGAATCAATTATAGCTGACATTATTAGAGGTCACCTTGAAGAGCATAACATGATAAATGAATCTCAGCATGGATTCACGAGAGGTCGTTCCTGCCTGACAAACTTGCTGACGTTTTCAATAGAACATTTGAGGCAGTAGACAGTGATGTGGAGAAATTTTCTCCAGGAGGGGGGTATCAGCCCCCTTCAGCCCCTTCAGCCCCTTTCAGCCCTGAGGGGCCAAGCCCTCTCAGAAGGGGCGAGCGTCTTGTTTACTGCTACAGTGAGTAATTGATCACAGATGCCGTACGAGTATGTGTGGTCAAATGACCTCTGCTCCTTGCAGTCCAGTGTTGCAAAGTGTATTTTTATAAGAGACAGTACATCTCTTACTTTAGCAGGACAATTAAGGAAAATCCTGCTCCCACTTTATTACCATAGTAAAAATAGTGTACATTGTTGTCTATGCTTAAGACAGCAGGAAACAAACATTCTGCTTTGCTTCATCGAGGAAGTGGCAAGGAAGCAAAATGTACTAGGTCAGCTTTTTTTTTGTGCTAGGGCAGTGACGGCAAGGGGCGCTGTGGCGTCTTCAGATTACTTTTGACTCTACTGAGAGTGACACTGACGCCAGGATAACCAACAAAGAACACTGTTCTGTGCATTAGTGTGGACAAAGTGTCTCAAAAAACACGATAAACACTTACAGAGAAGTGTGATCAACTTCTTAGTGATATTGTGTGAACAATTATTGATGAACAGTGTAACAACGAGTGTTGCGATCCAACAGAGTGTACTGCGACATTCTTCAAAGAACACTATTCTTCAATCAACTCAACGGATATCCGGGCGTAATTACGGGTCAGATACATATACCCAGGTAAGTGTTCTAACTCGTGATGTACTACTATTGACTGCACAGTTGAGTATAAAGTCGTGAGTTAGTCACTTATCATAAACCCCGGTGATATGCGGACCATTGAGTCCACACAAGTAGGTATTTTGTCAGCCATCAGTGAATTAAATATGCTGACATAACACCCCCTAGGGGTAATTTATAATCTTACAAATTATATTTCTTGACAGCCCATGTTGAGATGGTTTCGACAGCTTCTAGACCTCGTCTGCAGGGGCGGCTGTGCAGGCGATGAGTTGTCCTTTTAAGTTAAGTATAAGTCTTTAAACTTAACTGGTAATGCCATTTCTCAACATAATTGGTTGTGCTCGAACCGGATAAAGACCACACTGTGGTCCAAATATGTTGTACTACAGTGTACAAATAACCTATGAGCCAAGGTCCTTCGAAAAAAGCTGTAAAACTAGTGTTTTACAATATAAATCAGTATAAATGAGTCCCTCCAGACTCAATCACAGAGAATGGGCATCCAAAAGAAAACGGGCGCTCACCCAGCGTTCACCCAATGAAAACGGGAGCTGGGTGACTCACCCAACAAGAAAACGGGGGATGGCACCCTCCACAACCACTGCTCCAATCTCGAAAATCGCTGACTAAGACAACAACCCAAGTGATGTTCAGTTTGTCTGAGTGTATATATACACATAGTGTTTATAATGTTTATAGACAGAAATTAAGAGACAAGATTATGTTAAAGTTTGTTTCTTATAGATCTACCTGTTATATTAAAGGAACTTATGTATAAAGTGTAAGCTTTCAAATACATATTAACAGTGACATTTATAATGTGTAAGTAATATTCACGTGTGATTTACAGTTATACAGTGACATTTATAGTGTATAGTGAATGGGAGAGGTAAGAACTCAGATGTTGAGAGGTCAGGTCCCTCTCAAATCTCCTAGTGGCCTACGTCTCACCTCTTGGCGCTATAAAAAGCTCCATCCTGTCACTTCATCTACATATTGTTTCATACTATGGAACAATGCTCTTCTCCAGACTGAGGGACTGACCACCTCAAAACTTTAAGGGTGATGGACTGATTACATCGTCTTCAAGTATCTTCTGCTTCTATCAACTTTTCTGTACTTGACTGAAGAAGCCTACTGTGTAGGCGAAACGTTTCATAATAAAGATACCTAACTGTTGCATATGTGTCTTACCTAACAACCTGTCGGTATTTTATACCATTTTAATGTTCAATCTGTCAGACACTGCAACACAAGGGTATCTTGGTACAGACCTGCAATCAACTTCGACAACTTCCACTAGTGAGAGCGGCTGGATTTGAGAGGGACCTGACCTCTCAACATCTGAGTTCTTACCTCTCCTAGTGGCCTACTTCTCACCTCTTGGCGCTATAAAAAGCTCCATCCTGTCACTTCATCTCCATATTGTTTCATACTATGGAACAATGCTCTTCTCCAGACTGAGGGACTGACCACCTCAAAACTTTAAGGGTGATGGACTGATTACATCGTCTTCAAGTATCTTCTGCTTCTATCAACTTTTCTGTACTTGACTGAAGAAGCCTACTGTGTAGGCGAAACGTTTCATAATAAAGATACCTAACTGTTGCATATGTGTCTTACCTAACAACCTGTCGGTATTTTATACCATTTTAATGTTCAATCTGTCAGACACTGCAACACAAGGGTATCTTGGTACAGACCTGCAATCAACTTCGACAACTTCCACTAGTGAGAGCGGCTGGATTTTAGAGGGACCTGACCTCTCAACATCTGAGTTCTTACCTCTCCTAGTGGCCTACGTCTCACCTCTTGGCGCTATAAAAAGCTCCATCCTGTCACTTCATCTCCATATTGTTTCATACTATGGAACAATGCTCTTCTCCAGACTGAGGGACTGACCACCTCAAAACTTTAAGGGTGATGGACTGATTACATCGTCTTCAAGTATCTTCTGCTTCTATCAACTTTTCTGTACTTGACTGAAGAAGCCTACTGTGTAGGCGAAACGTTTCATAATAAAGATACCTAACTGTTGCATATGTGTCTTACCTAACAACCTGTCGGTATTTTATACCATTTTAATGTTCAATCTGTCAGACACTGCAACACAAGGGTATCTTGGTACAGACCTGCAATCAACTTCGACAACTTCCACTAGTGAGAGCGGCTGGATTTGAGAGGGACCTGACCTCTCAACATCTGAGTTCTTACCTCTCCTAGTGGCCTACGTCTCACCTCTTGGCGCTATAAAAAGCTCCATCCTGTCACTTCATCTCCATATTGTTTCATACTATGGAACAATGCTCTTCTCCAGACTGAGGGACTGACCACCTCAAAACTTTAAGGGTGATGGACTGATTACATCGTCTTCAAGTATCTTCTGCTTCTATCAACTTTTCTGTACTTGACTGAAGAAGCCTACTGTGTAGGCGAAACGTTTCATTATAAAGATACCTAACTGTTGCATATGTGTCTTACCTAACAACATAAAAAGAGTATACCTACTCCCACTAAACCACATAATGGGAAATCCCATATAGGCATTTATCAAGCTGTGAATACAACAGACAGTAAACAGACTGTCATACATAAACGTACATCAAAATGTGTACTTTGTGATGGAACACATTCGGCATAGTATTGTGTTCAATACACATCAATGGAGGCACGTAAACAACGTGTTCATCAGCTGAAAAGGTGCATCAAGTGTTTAAGTGAACACAAGGGAGGAAAATGCTCACTGAAGAAGTGTTTTAAATGCAAGGGTATGCATCATACAGCATTATGACCAAATACTTTTGCTGAACAGCAGCAGACTTCCACAGAATCAGGAAGTCAACAACCAACAGCATTAAATGTGAGAGATAAGTTTAAAGCAACTGCTCTCCCGGTAGCTCGAGTTGAGTTATCTAATAAATTACACAAAACCAATGTGCTAACACTATTTGATCAAGGCTCACAAAGGTCCTTCATAAGAAGATCAGTGTTGCAGAAACTGAATAAACAACCCTATGCCAAAATACAGTTAGATATAGCTGGTTTTTTCCACAATTCTGGTAAACAGACATATGACCTAGCCAGAATCACTGTTGGTCTAGGAAACAGGAAAAAGACAGTAGAAGCTGTGGTAGTAGATGATTTGCCTAAGTCTGTGCAGATCCAGGGATTAAAAGAAACAGTTGCAGCACTGAAAGCAGCTAAGGTCAAGTTAGCCTGTCCTGACATACAGACGGACACAATTAGTCCAATTGATTTAATCATTGGAAGTGATTATTATCACTGTTTTGTACAAAATATAGTAAGTAAACATGATGTTCACTTGCTGAAAACAGCAGGAGGCCACATGATATGTGGTCCCATTCCCTCTCAAAGTGGGAAAGAAGCTGATATTGATTCAGTGGAAAATGTACTAGTTACGAGAATAACCGCTGATCATGTACCACAGCAAAAATTATCATTACTGGAAGTAATGAATGAACCAGTTGATAAGTTGTGGGATTTAGATGCGATAGGTATTGATGTAAATAAACCAAGCCCACAAGAGTCTCAGACTTATGGCCAATATTTGGACACTGTCAAGTATAAAGATGGACAGTATTGGGTTAGGTTACCATGGAAATTAAATCCACCACATCTGCCTAGCAATTATCGCATGGCTTTCGGACAGATGAAAGCACAAATACATGAGCTTAGGAAGAATCCAGAGCTACTGTGTATGATAATATCATACAAGAACAGTTGGACAATAAATTCATTGAGGAAATAGTCGAAGATAAGTTGAAGACAAACGCTCATTATCTCCCGCACCATGGAGTCAGAAAAGATTCTGAAACCACTCCACTACGTGTTGTATATAATTGCAGCGCACGTGCAAATAAAGATGTAGCAAGTCTTAATGACTGTCTGATGACCGGACCCTCACTAACTGAGAAGCTTGGAGACGTGCTTATGAAATTTCGCACAAACCCATATGCCTACACGACTGATATTTCCAAAGCTTTCTTAAGAGTAGGACTACAAGAAATAGATAGAGATTATACTCGATTCTTGTGGCCTGAAAATCCGCATGATCCTCAAAGTCCTGTGAAAACTTATCGTTTCAAATCAGTATTATTTGGTGCAACATCCTCTCCATTCTTACTAGAAGCTACTCTAAATACACATTTGAAGAAATCTGAAAGTCCCTTCAAAGAAATCTTAAAGTAAAGTTTCTATGTGGACAATCTTCAAGGTACTGTGAATAAAGAGGAGGATTTGAAATCCTTATACAGAGAAGCTAACAAGGAGATGAAGGGAGCAGTCAGGTTCACGCGCGCGGTGCAAAAAAAAAAATCGAAAAAATATGAAAATGGAGTTATTGTTACCAAAAAATAGCTGAACTTTCTGGCTACACTCTGGTATAATTATTATCCTTGTACGATATTTCTAAAAGGAATTACAGCCATTTATAACAGGCATGGTGACAGTGCTGACGCGACATAGTGCGCAAGAAGCGCTGACTCAGCTTTGTTGACGTTTTTGTGACGTTTTTCCCCGTGTTATTTTTATCGTTTTCTTATATCTTTATGTCTAATATAATACAAATTCACCATCTGAGATCATGCCAGAGTGGGTGGAGCTAATATGATCAAGTAACCAATCAAGGTACCCTGGGTATATTGCATAAAATGGCCGACACCTCCAGCCAACAAAATATTCCATACCCACGCTAATATCAATTATAAGGCTTATTTATCTATCACAATTGATCTATTATGACATAATGCAATATAATAATAGCATATAAACATAAAAAGTACACCTTAAAAAAAAATATATAGCATAATATGACGCCCCATGGAAAAAATTTCTATCGATATTTCCCCTGAAGGTGAAGAGAGGGTCCGCCCTCTCTCATCAGTGATGAAAGAAAACGGATTTACAATGGTTAACTGTAATAAACACTCGTAGGTCGCGGGAAAAGTGTAAAATAAGGCGAATTTTTCGGGGAAAAAAATTATTTCCCGGGCACCTGGGGTGCCGCGCGCTTCGGCCTATATCTCGAAAGTAACTTATTTACCTATTTAGGGGGACTGCATCCTTATTTATGAATGAATTGACTTGATTTTCACAACAAACATAGGAGAATGATTGATTTACAAGAAAATACGTACCTTTCTGAACTATCCCAAATATTTTTAGATTTATGTGGGCAACAAGACCGACATCTTCCAATATGACAAAAAAGTTATGAAACTTATTTTTTTTTAGCATGAAGATAAGGTTTATTTTAGAAAAGGTACGTAATTCATGATGGAATTAGAGGTGTTCTATCAGCAGCAAGTGTCAAAACCACTTTTCCAAGTACCACTGAGTAGGAGTCCGCTGCCAAATGCAATTTTTCGTAAATTTTGCATATTTCATTTACTTTTTGGCCGATATGATTGAAACTTCAGCACAGGATACTCGATATAAGCTTCTAATAGTACACCAAATATGCCTCTAAGGATGTGGAATACAAATTCAAAGCAATTAAGGGAACTTATCAAAGAAGATTTCCCTGAAGCTGAAATTCCTGATTGCAACAATATGCTGGGACTTAATTGGAACACACAGGAAGATACTTTGAGTCTCAAAGGGATAAACAATAAACCATGCAGTACACTCACTAAACGTAGTTTACTGTCAGAGGTATCACAATGTTTTGATCCTCTAGGACTCGTCTCACCAATTACCATAAAGGGTAAAATGCTTATGCAAGATGCATGGAAACTCAAAATTGGATGGGATGAGAACTTGCCTCTAGAAATGAGTCAAGCATGGGATGAAATATCCAGGGAGTTTAAGCAGCTTCATCAAATTAAATTTCCCAGACAAATAGGTCAAGAGGGAAACAAGTGCACATTACATGTGTTCTGTGATGCGTCAACCAGAGGTTATGGCGCTGTAGCTTACATGAGTAATGCTGAAGGAAGTACACTAATTACTTCAAAGGCCAGGGTAGCACCCTTGAAGGTCAGAACAGTACCACCATTGGAACTGACAGCACTCTATGTAGGTACAAAATTAGCTGTCTATCTCAACAAAGTACTTGATCATCTCACTATTGAAAAAACCGTGATCTGGAGTGATACTGAGGCAGTTCTCCAGTGGTTAAGAAATAATAAGAGTAAGCTGGTCTATGTACAGAACAGAGTAGCAGAAATCAAAGAGATGCAGAGAGATTATCTCTTTCTCCACGTCTCTACCCAAGAGAATCCAGCTGACATGTTGTCACGTGGCGTCCCACTCAAGAAATTTGTGGATAATAAATTATGGCTCCACGGACCGAACTGGCTCTCTAATGAAAATAACTGGTCTCAGCAAAAAGCTCACATTATGCCAGTAGAAACAGTCTGCTTGAACACAGCAGAAATAAGTTGTGTAAATACTGCAGACACAACAGAAATAGTCATTGATGGATCTAAATACTCATCTTTGGGTAAACTCTTAAGAGTTACAGCTCTTGTCTTTAAATTCGTTAAAGGAATAAAACCTGATTATGAATATCTTGAACCCATTAAATACTGGGTGAAACTAATACAGAAAGATGTTTTCTCTACAGAATATAAATTTCTAGAAACACAAGATAAATCCCCAAAGAAACCTGTTATGATTAATTCTTTAGGACTTTATCTCGACTCAGAAAAGATTATAAGATGTCGAGGAAGAATTCATAATTCTTCACTACCTAAAGAAGCCATACATCCAATATTGATCCCCAAGAATCATTGGCTAATAAAACTGGTTGTGCAAAACGCCCACAGTAACGTGTTACATGGTGGGGTAGCTGACACACTTTGTCATATACGACAATCCTACTGGATACCTCAAAGTCAACAAAGTGTGAAAAAACAAATAAAGCACTGTATTACTTGTCGTCACTACGATATGCGAGTATGTCAGTATCCAGGTCCACCTCCATATCCCTCTGAAAGAGTTTGTCATATAACTCCATTTGAGGTGACAGGTGTAGATTACACTGGACCAATAATTTTAACCAAAACAGTTGACAAAGTCCCCATCTGTTTGTTCACTTGTGCTACGACTAGAGCAGTACATCTAGAAGTAGCCACTGACATGTCTGCTGAAACCTTTATCAAATTATTCAGAAGGTTTGCAGCCAGAAGGGCATGTCCCAGACTGATGATTTCAGATAATGCAACGAACTTTGTTGCTGGTGCTGCTTATATAAGCAAGATCTTTGATCAACCAGAAGTACAACAGATGCTGAATCAACTCAGTTGTCGCTGGAGATACATTCCTCCTAAATCTCCATAGCATGGCGGATTTTATGAAAGAATGATCGGCATTGTAAAACGTTGTTTAAGGAATACTCTTCATCATCAGACTTAGAAGAATTCCGTACAGTTGTGACTGAAATAGAAAATAGAGTCAACAACAGACCTCTAACTTATGTTACCGATGATCTGGACAACTTAGAAGTGTTAAGTCCATCTCATTTACTCCATGGCAGAAGGCTCGAACCTGTTCCTCCCGTGAATGATAAAGAAATCATAGAGGATCCTACTTATTTCAAACCTGAGCAACTCAGACGTAAATTCAAACACCTTAATAAAGTGATTGAACATTGGGAGAAAATTTGGCGAGAAGACTATCTCACCTCACTTCTATGGAGCTGGTGTTCCTGAAAATCATAAGTCCTTAAGACCTGGTGACATAGTGATTATCGACAATGAAGGTCCGAGGTCCCAATGGCCACTTGGAAAAATTGTGACCATATATCCTGATGCAAATGGAATCATCAGGACAGTTGATGTTTTGAGCAAAGGTGTAGTGAATAAGCGGACAATAAATAAACTAGTGCCATTAGAATTACACAGTGTTGAAAACAAAATTAGTGATTCTCCAGAAACCACACAGACTAAAGCTGTTCAGAAAAGACAAGCAGCAGTGGTGGCGAGTGAGAAAATTAAATTAATGTTAAGTGATGAATAGTTCACCTGCAGCGAACCTCTGCCGCCCCCCAGTGTGGAGAAATTTTCTCCAGGAGGGGGGTATCAGCCCCCTTCAGCCCCTTCAGCCCCTTTCAGCCCTTAGGGGCCAAGCCCTCTCAGAAGGGGCGAGCGTCTTGTTTACTGCTACAGTGAGTAATTGATCACAGATGCCGTACGAGTATGCGTGGTCAAATGACCTCTGCTCCTTGCAGTCCAGTGTTGCAAAGTGTATTTTTATAAGAGACAATACATCTCTTACTTTAGCAGGACAATTTAGGAAAATCCTGCTCCCACTTTATTACCATAGTAAAAATAGTGTACATTGTTGTCTATGCTTAAGACAGCAGGAAACAAACATTCTGCTTTGCTTCATCGAGGAAGTGGCAAGGAAGCAAAATGTACTAGGTCAGCTTTTTTTTTTGTGCTAGGGTAGTGACGGCAAGGGGCGCTGTGGCGTCTTCAGATTACTTTTGACTCTACTGAGAGTGACACTGACGCCAGGATAACCAACAAAGAACACTGTTCTGTGCGTTAGTGTGGACAAAGTGTCTCAAAAAACACGATAAACACTTACAGAGAAGTGTGATCAACTTCTTAGTGATATTGTGTGAACAATTATTGATGAACAGTGTAACAACGAGTGTTGCGATCCAACAGAGTGTATTGCGACATTCTTCAAAGAACACTATTCTTCAATCAACTCAACAGATATCTGGGCGTAATTACGGGTCAGATACATATACCCAGGTAAGTGTTCTAACTCGTGATGTACTACTATTGACTGTGCAATTGAGTATAAAGTCGTGAGTTAGTCACTTATCATAAACCCCGGTGATATGCGGACCATTGAGTCCACACAAGTAGGTATTTTGTCAGCCATCAGTGAATGAAATATGCTGACATAACACCCCCTAGGGGTAATTTATAATCTTACAAATTATATTTCGTGACAGCCCATGTTGAGATGGTTTCGACAGCTTCTAGACCTCGTCTGTAGGGGCGGCTGTGCAGGCGATGAGTTGTCCTTTTAAGTTAAGTATTAGTCTTTAAATTTAACTGGTAATGCCATTTCTCAACAAGTGATAAGGAATATGATATTGTTTATTTGGATTTTAGTGAAGCCTTCGATAGAGTACCTCACAGGAGACTCTTGAAAAAGGTGGCAGCTCATTGTATAGGAGGTAAAGTTCTAGCATGGATAGAGGCATGGCTTGCCAATAGAATGCAGAGAGTTACCATTAATGGAGTGAAATCTGAATGGGGATTAGTCGCTAGTGGCATTCCACAAGGATCAGTTTTAGGCCCTCTCTTGTTCATAATTTACATTAATGACCTTGATGAAGGGATTACGAGTGACATGAGTAAGTTTGCTGATGATACAAAGATAGGCTGTATAATTCACTCTGAGGAGGATAGCAATGAACTCAAGGAGGATTTGGCAAAATAATGTCCTGGTCTGAAAAATGGCAGATGAAGTTCAATGTGGATAAGTGTAAGGTACTAGCCCTTGGTAACGAAAATAACCCTTGAAGCTATAATCTAGGTGAAGTAGAGCTTGATCATACAGAATGTGAAAAGGACTTGGGAGTCATGGTGAGCAGAAATCTAAAGCCAAGACAGTTGTGCCTTAGTGTGTGCAACAAGGCCAACAGATTACTTGGATTTATCTCAAGAAGTATTAGTAACAGATGTCCAAAAGTTATTTTACAGCTCTATACATCACTAGTGAGGCCTCATTTAGATGATGCTGCTCAGTTTTGGTCCCCTTACTACAGGATGGATATAGACTCATTAGAGAACATACAGAGAAGAATGACTAAAATGATTTACTGTGTAAGGAACCTCCCGTATGAAGATAGACTAAAAGCCTTAAATCTCCACTCTCTGGAGATGCGTAGAATGAGGGGAGATATCATTGAAGTGTATAAGTGGATGACGGGCATAAACAAGGGAGATATTAATAAAGTACTGAGGGTGTCGAACCAGGTAAGAACCAGAAATAATGGATTTAAGCTGGATAAATTTAGATTTAGAAAGGACATAGGTAAGTACTGGTTTTCTAACTGAGTTGTAGATGCGTGGAACAGTCTTCCCAGTGGTGTGATAGAGGCTAGGACCTTGGGTAGTTTTAAGAAGAGATTTGACAAATATATGAGTGGTAGGGGCTGGGTTTGATTGGTGTCATTGGATACGGGAGTTATTTCTTGGGTAGCTTTAGGTAGAGGTCGTTTTGATAAGGACCTGCCTCGCATGGGCCAGTAGGCCTTCTGCAGTGTTCCTACATTCTTATGTTCTTATGTTCTTATTGATGGACTGAACACATCGACTCCAGGCTGAGGGACTGATTACCTCAAACTCCTCCTCTCCTTATGCCTTTCTTCATTGTATTGGACTGATGAAGCCACTGTGTGGTGAAACGTTTCCTGAATAAAAATTCCCATATGTTGCATAAGTGTCTCAATCTTCAACTTGTCGGTTTTTCAAACCATTTATCGCAACTGTCAGACGCTGCAGCATCATGGGATCTTTTTGCAAAGAATTCTTCAACACTTGTCCAACCTTTGGACGAAGACCTACTTCGACTAGTGGATGATACCACTATTACCCCACCTCCTCCTGCTTTGCCTCACCTCACTACAGTATATAAGCCACGTCTACGGCCGTATGCTCTACATTCTACAAGATTGATGGACTGAACACATCGACTCCAGGCTTAGGGACTGATTACCTCAAACTCCTCCTCTCCTTATGCCTTTCTACTTTGTATTGGACTGATGAAGCCACTGTGTGGCGAAACGTTTCCTGAATAAAGATTCTCATATGTTGCATAAGTGTCTCAATAGATAAGTTTAGATTTCGAAAGGATATAGGCAAGTATTGGTTTGGAAATAGGGTAGTTGATGAGCGGAACACTCTTCCTAGCAGGATTATTGAATCTAAAACGTTGGGTAGTTTCAAATTTAGGTTGGACAAATACATGAGTGAGAGGTTTTTAGGTAAAATACATATGCAACAGTTGGTCCCTATGATGAGGGGGTACTTGTGCCTCCTCCCATGGGAAACTTAGGTCTCAGACACTCCCTAGACAGGGAGCCAAGGCCGGTCCACCACTTGGAAAAGGCCCAGGCCTGGAGAAATACCAGAGAATCTTTAATAATAATATATTACCTCTGGTAGCTCTACAGAAAACGGTAAAATGCGCACGAGAAACAATAAGAAATCCTTTATATCGCATACAAAAGCCCAAAGTTGCACGATTTTCGTGATTTTTTTTTATTTTTTTGACGTAATTAGCTAGTCCGCACGCTTACCCGAATATCTCGTAAGATTTTGGCCTATTGCTTGTCAATGCGCCGTTATTAATGATTGGATTGAAATTATTTTTAGACAATATAAAACAAAGTTTGTAGATGAATGGTTCAGAGAACCGACATGTTGATAAATTAGACACAAAGTGTGTTTGAATTTCTGGTGGTAAAATTTTTTGGAATATCTCAAATATTTTTGATTTTGTGGGGCATAAAAGGGAGATATTTTGGTGATTGTCATAAAAATGCACCAAATGTATTTTTTTCACTATAATAATAAGGTATATTAGATGAATTTTATCCACCAGAAATTCGTGTTAGACATATTCTAACAGTTGGGATTGTCGGCAGTGTCACTTGTAGTGCCAATTTGTCATGTCTATTTCTATTCTATTCTATTTGATTCGCCGGTAATCCCGGCCTGGGTCTCTTCCATTTTGGTGACCCGGCATTGGCTCCCCGGGTAGGGAAGTGACATTTATCGTTACTTGCACCTGTGTAGCAGGTCTTCAGCAGGAAGGGGGGGTGCCTCACCGGCCCTATGGCCAGATGACGTACCAAACGTTAGTGTGCACTAACATTGGCTGGTGTGCAGTGCAATGGAGGCCCAAAGCAGGCCCTCGCAGCAACTTCAGCAGGGAGGCAGATGACGTGTAAGGACTGGAAGTAAGGTTTCCAAGTCCCTGACAGCTAAGTACACAAGATGTGCTACCTCATCCTCTCGGGTCTGCCCTACTGGGGTCATTGGGAAGTGTCTACGGCGAAGGGGCATCGTAGCCGGGCAGTCTAACAGGTAGTGCACCAAGGGCTGCAGAACCATTCGGTCACAATGGGCACAGAGCTCCTCTCGTGCCCGTTCAACAATCCGCGCAGTGGTGGGATACCCTAAGCGTAGGCGGTGGATATGCACCCTCAGTTCCCTGGACTGTGTCCGAATACTTGGAGGGGGCACCCTGTGGGTCGCCCTGACATACCAATAGAGGCTCCGTGAATCCCCAGGGTCAGGGAATGGGCGCCTGGCCACACCAGTAGCCCACAGCACAATCTGGCTGAGGCTGATGGAGATCGCAGCACGTGGCTGTGCCTCGAGGGTTGCAGTCCTAGCAGCCTCATCTGCAACATCATTGCCAGGGATACCCACATGGCTCAGGATCCAGTTGATGGTAGCCCTGCGACCCTGGGCCATGAGAGTCTGCAGGTCACCCCGGATGGATGTGATTAAGTGTATGTTGTCCTTTGGCTCTCAGTGCATAAGTGCTTGGATCGCTGCCTTGGAATCAACGTGGATGATGGGGGGATGCTGATGGTCTGCAAGAGCATGCCGCAGAGCTTGTTGTATGGCAAAGAGTTCGGCCTGGAGGATGGTGCAATGATCTGGGAGGCGCCAACCTGCTGTCAGATTGCTGTGGAACATCCCAGCAGCTGTGCGGCCTGCCACTGGGTCTCTGGAGCCATCAGTGTAATATGGCACACACCCTGGGCCTTCTGCACCCACAATACTAGCCGAGGCAAGGTGGTGCAGAATGTCCCGGGTGCAATGCCTCTTGCTGTCAGGTAGGGTTGTCCAGTGCACCGCAAACAGCTCTGGTGCCCAAGGGGGTGGCACCGTGTAGCTCGCTGCCAGTCTGTCGCAGCCTCCCGCCTGGAGCAATGTCATGGGCACGAGCTTCTGTGTGGCATCTGCTACCGACCACATCCATCGGCGGCCGGGATGCAGTGGAATGACCTGTCCCTGGCAGACCCGTAAATCTCTCATCAGTTTGTCAGCCCCTGGGAGTCGGGGATACTTTGCAATCCTCCTGGCAGCTTCCAGTTGAATCCTGTCTTCAAGAGGCTGTAGCTGCACCTCAAGGTTCAGAGCCACTGCATTGGCCCACCTAGGATCCCCCAGCATGGCCCGCACAGCTGTGTTCTGGATGACACAAAGGGATTTGATGTTTGTGGGTCTGGCGTGAACCAGAGCAAGTGCTCCATAGTCAACGAGGGAACGTATTGCCTGGATGTAGAACAACCTCATGACCTCGAGGCTGGCCCCAACCCTAGGGTTGGCCATGGCACTCAATGCCCTGACCCTCTGCAGAGCCCTCTCTTTAATGTGGCACACATGTTTCTGGAAGGTGAGGTGCCTGTCAATGTAGATGCCAAGGTACCTATAACTGTGAACCCACTCCAGGTCGATGCCCAGAATGCACAGCCTCTGACTGGGCACCTTGGTGCGAAGGATCATGGCTTTGGATTTTGCCGCAGATATCTTGAGTCCCAAGTGACGGCAGGTGGAAGCCAGCAGATCGAGATTCTCCTGGGCACGCTGCAAAAGCCGGCACTTCCTAGGTACGACAAGTGCCAGGTCATCGGCACAGCTGAAGAGGATGGTGCCTCTGGAGAAAGGCAGGCACACCAGCTGGTGCATCAGTACATTGAACAGGGTGGGACTAAGCACCCCGCCCTGTGGAGTGCCATTGTCCAGGGTCTTGAGAGAAGAGGCATGCCCCTGGAAGCGTACCCGGGCCTGCCTGTCCTAGAGATAGGAACGAAGCCATGAAAGCAGCCTGCCTTTAATCCCCCTGCGGGCCAAGAGTGAGAGAATGGCAGGTGCACTGGCTAGCTCAAAAGCTTTCTCGAGGTCAAGAAAGACAACAATGTGGGCTTGGGCGTCCGACCCAATGCCGGTCAGTAGAGTGGTAAGGCTTTCGAAAGTGCCCACTCCTCTGGTGAAGCCATAGAGGTGTTTATGAGGAGGGCCAAGCTTCCACCTCAGGCGCTCCAACACCATCCTTTCAGACACCTTCGAGATGCAACTGGTGAGGGAGATGGGTCTCACACTGCCAGGATCCCCAGGCTTAGGAATCGGTATGATGTCAGCCTCCTTCCATACGACAGGGAGTTTGCCAGCTCTCCAAGTCTGGTTGATGACCCCCAGGACAGCTGAATGTCCAGAATGGCCAGACCGAGTGATCATGCCATAGGTGATACCATCATGCCCCGGTGCAGTGTCTCGATGAGATGTGAAGGCTGCCTGGAGCTCCTGGTCGGTGAAGTCTTCATCCGTGACGTCCTTAGCCTGGCATGCTGCTTGGATCACCATCACCCTTCCAGGAAGGAGGGTGGCCTGGAGGTCCTGGAGATCCTGAGGCAGTTGAGCCATGGCCGCTCTGGAGGTGAATAGGTCCACCAGACGCTCTGCCTCCGTTGCGGGGTCTGGGTGCAACCGAGCCACACTGCGACGCTGCCCAGTGGCCAATCGTAACTTGGTCCAAATCTCAGATAAGGTGGAGGAGTAGCTGAAGGAGGCACACCACTCGAACCATTTAGCCTGCCGGACCCTGTGTGAGACATGGCGTGCATGCTGCACCACTTCCCTAAGCAGACGCATGGACTCAACCGTGGGATTACGCCTGTGCATCTTGCATACAACATTGATGCGGTGGTTCTGTTCCCTGATGTCCTCATTGTAAAACCACCAGTCACGTTTATATGACCCTCCGCCTGTAATCTTAGGTATTGCTGCCTCAGCTGCACATGCGAAGGCCACCTGCAAGCTTTGAGCCGCCTCATCTGGGTCTTCTGGAAGAGGAGACTCCGCCCACCAGTGCTCAATGACCTCCTGGAAGCACTGCCAGTCGGCCTTTTTTAGATTCCATCTGGGGGTAGGTGTGGGGAGCGGGCACCGCTGGACCATCAGCGTAGTGACCACTGCAAAGTGATCACTGTTGAGACGGTGGTGGACCTCCCATCTCGCGCTCGAGAGCAACCGCCTAGAGATGATGTGACATCCAAGCGGCCACCATAGTGATGGGTTGGCTCACCATTATTGAGGAGGGCGATCTCAGGGACCTCCTCCAGCACAGCCGCAAGGTGCCTCCCAGCTGCGTTGGTAGGAGAGATAGAAGAAAGTATTGGGTGGTGGGCATTGACATCCCCAGCCACAACAAGACCCTCCCGTGGGGCGAGTGCTGCCACCTCTGAAATGTCAAGGGTGTACCGAGAGCTTCTGTAAATATTGTAAACCACGAGAGGTCCATCCGCCAGGTGTAGGGTGACAGCCTGAACCTCTAAACCCTCCCCACAGCCGATGGGGTCAGTGGAGATTGAATGAGGGATAGTGGTCCTGACGTAGATCGCCGTGCCCCTGCCAGTCCCTTCCAGGCGCTGAAGGTAGGCAGAGAATCCCGGAATACGTGGCTGCATTTGACGTGACAAATCGGTCAGTGTCTCCTGAAACAGGAAGACATCAACCTCATCCTGAACTGCAGCTTCAATCACTAAGTGAATTTTCCGCTGCAGCCCACAAATGTTCCACTGGAGGATCTTCAAGGGCCGCAGAGGTGGCTCACTGCTTCCATCTCTGCCTGGGACTCGTCGTCCGTTGTTGGCGACTCTGGGGCCTCCTCCCTCACAGACTGGAAAGACTCCTGGATGATGGCTTGAAGTTCCATTGAGTCTTTCCTGTCCAGTAGAACCACGCCCAGCATCCATGACAGGAGCTGCCTGCAGGCGCCCCTGTCCTCTGCCGATGGCAGCAGGAGACAGAGGAGCGCTGAGATGACCCCGATGGTTTTCTTCAGTCGATCCGGAAAGGATTCGACCATTACCTCTGCAGGCATTGAGCTGGACGACCCGTCGAGTCGGGGCTGGGTCACAGGGTATGTCTGGGTGGCTGTCGACACTGCAGCAGCATAAGCTGGGTGCACCCT
Organism: Cherax quadricarinatus; assembly: GCF_038502225.1. NCBI lineage: Eukaryota > Metazoa > Arthropoda > Malacostraca > Decapoda > Parastacidae > Cherax > Cherax quadricarinatus. The sequence goes on along the minus strand of NC_091311.1, from coordinate 1,944,293 downwards.
GGGCCCGGCATGAGTGGCCATGGGCTTCCAAGTCCCCTGGCGGGGTACCTCTGCCTGACTCTGGCCGCTCACAGTATGGGCCTGCCCTTGAGAAGAGGCCTGCTGGCGGTATGGCAAGGAATGTTGGTGCCCAGCTGGGACCTGCTGGGCAGTGTGCCTGGCCTGTGGCTGTTTTTCCCAATGATTCTGTCTTCTTGGCCACCTTGCCATCTGACCCCGCAGTTGACCGCGCTGCTGCAAACCAGTGTCTGCCCCCTGATGCCTCCGCTGGGAGCCCAGTGCTGGGAACTCGCTGGTATTGCCCTCCTGCAGTATCCGGGGAACCGTGATTGGAGCCCATGCTGACTGTTGTTCGGCAGTTCCAAGGCTGGGTGGCGTCGGGGCTATCGGTTCGTTCCGATGACGAACCTGCTGCCAGTGCTGCACCATCACAGGACAGCTCCACTTCCAGGCATGGTGCCTCTTTGAGCAGTTGGCACACTTGGGCTCTGGCCGAAGGGCTTCGCTAGTTGGCTGTTTGAGGATTGCAGTGCAGTCCTTCGAAGTCGTGTGCCTTGCTGCACACACCACACTTCTTCTCTCGCTGGCAGGTGGCTGCAATATGATTGAACCCCTGGCAGTTGAAGCATTGTACTGGGCCTGACAGGTATGGTCGGGTCTTGAATCTTCCCCAGACCCCAAGGTCCAGGTGCGTGGGAAGTGGACCTTTGTGGTGGATCAGCACCTGGTGGGTGGGCACCTTGTTCACCGTTGCAGTGAGTCGCTCCGCCTTGACAATATTGGGCACTTCCAAAATGGGGTCCAGTGGGAGGGGCACAGGGACGTGTAAAAGCACCCCCTTGTACACCTTCTCCGAAGCAAGCAGTTCCACCATGCTGGGATGGGTCACAACCAGCCCCTTCAACTCCTCGTAAGAGTCTTCGTCCCGAGGAATGACCAGAACCTCGTTCCTGAGAGTGAACTCGCAGCGGAACTTGAGGTGGGGGAGACCTTCCAGATACCTTACAAACCCGTAGTTGGGAACCTTGAATTTGTTGAAGGCCCTGGTTGCTTGTGCCCGAGCTGAGAGGGAACTCCTCCTTCCACGTGGAGTCAGCCAGTCCTCGTCCACTGTGGAGGCCAATGCAACTGGTGTAGGGACCTGGGATGGCTCCATCCTTGCCACTTGAGGAGCTACATCCTCCTGGCTTCCTTCCACGACCCCTATGGCCATCTGGGGGTGCAAGTCTTCTTGGGTAGGGGCTGCCGACGGACCTAGTGGCAGATTGGTAGGTACAGTAGTCTCCACTGCATCCTTGGCCTTCTTGGTGGGGGCTCCCACCTGCCCCACGTCGTCCTCCAACTCGTCCCGGCATTCCAATGTACGTTTAGGCCGCTCTCCGGGATCTGTCATGGTGACTGTAGGTGTGGGGACAGAGCCAGCAGCAGAGCTGCTGCCTTTGACCTCACAGCCGCCCACACTGGGTGCAGAGCTGTGAGGCTCAGAGCCCCAGTCGGAGCCCGTAGCCACCCTCTCGTGGCTCACTGCTCTGAAGCACTGAACACAGTCCAAGTATCACCAGGAATGACGCTACTCTGTGTGTAAACTAACACAGATTTGCGAACATAACACACTGAATGATATTGTTTCATACTATGGAACAATGCTCTTCTCCAGACTGAGGGCCTGACCACCTCAAAACTTTAAGGGTGATGGACTGATTACATCGTCTTCAAGTATCTTCTGCTTCTATCAACTTTTCTGTACTTGACTGAAGAAGCCTACTGTGTAGGCGAAACGTTTCATAATTAAGATACCTAACTGTTGCATATGTGTCTTACCTATCAATCATAACACACACTGTTTTCCAATCTTCGTCCAGTCGATAATCCTTATGAATTGAAATTCTTGTCTTTTTTTTCCTGATTCAATTTGTCATGTCATGCTGCCATATGTCAAAATCAGTAATTTTTTTTCTCTGTTGTTTGTTGGCCAATCTTATTGAAACTTTGCCGTGTTCATTTACATATGCACTTCTAAACGTACACCAAAAATAAAAGAAATCGGCAAAAAATAAACAAAATGATAACACATTGTGCATGCTCCCCTTAGCAACCCAGGATAACCCGGGGTAAGGAGGGTTAGCAACCCAGGATAACCCGGGGTAAGGAGGGTTAGCAACCCAGGATAATCCGGGGTAATGAGGGTTAGCAACCCAGGATAACCTGGGGTAAGGAGGGTTAGCTACCCAGGATATCCCAAGAAAGGCAGTGCGTCATCGAGAACTCTGTCTTATTTCCATTGTGGTCTATGAATCTTGTCACCCAGGATGCCAGCCACACCTAAGAACATAAGAACATAAGAAAGGAGGAACATTGCAGCAGGCCTGTTGGCCCATACTAGGCAGGTCCTTTACAATTCATCCCACTAACACAACATTTGCCCAACCCAATTTTCAATGCTACCCAAGAAATAAGCTCTGATGTGCAAGTCCCATTCAAATCCAACCCCTCCCACTCATGTACTTATCCAACCTAAATTTGAAACTACCCAAAGTCCCAGCCTCAATAACCCAACTAGGTAGACTGTTCCACTCATCAACTACCCTATTTCCAACCCAATACTTTCCTATGTCCTTTCTAAATCTAAACTTGTCTAATTTAAATCCATTACTGCGGGTTCTCTCTTGGAGAGATATCCTCTAGACCTTGTTAATATCCCCTTTATTAATACCTATCTTCCACTTATACACTTCGATCAGGTCTCCCCTCATTCTTCGTCTAACAAGTGAATGTAACTTAAGAGTCTTCAATCTCTCTTCATAAGGAAGATTTCTAATGCTATGTATTAATTTAGTCATCCTACGCTGAATGTTTTCTAATGAATTTATGTCCATTCTGTAATATGGAGACCAGAACTGAGCTGCATAATCTAGGTGAGGCCTTACTAATGATGTATAAAGCTGCAGTATGACCTCTGGACTTCTGTTGCTTACACTTCTTGATATAAATCCCAGTAATCTATTTGCCTTATTACGTACGCTTAGGCATTTCTGTCTTGGTTTAAGGTTGCTGCTTACCATAACCCCCAAGTCCTTTTCGCAATCTGTATGGCTAAGTTCTACATTATTTAACTTATAAGTGCTATGGTTATGGACACTCCCGAGCTTCAGAACCTTGCATTTATCTACATTGAACTGCATCTGCCACTTTTCTGGCCAAGAATACAGTTTGCCTAAATCTTTCTGAAGTTCCCTAACATCTACGTTTGAATCAATTATCCTACCTATCTTTGTGTCATCGGCGAATTTGCTCATATCACTAGTAATTCCTTCATCAAGATCATTGATATATATTATAAACAACAACGGGCCCAAGATTGATCCCTGTGGAACGCCACTTGTTACTGATCCCCACTCGGATTTAACCCCATTTATGGACACTCTCTGCTTCCTGTCTGTGAGCCATGATTCGATCCACGAGAGCACTTTTCCCCCAATGCCATGAGCTGCCACTTTCTTTAACAGTCTTTGGTGTGGAACTCTATCAAAAGCCTTACTAAAATCTAAGTAAATAATATCAAATTCTTTATCGTGGACAACAGCCTCAAAAGCTTTGCTGAAGAAAGTTAATAAATTAGTTAGACAAGACCGGCCTCTTGTGAATCCATGCTGAGTATCATTAATCAAGCTATGCTTATCGAGATGGCTTCTTATAATCTCAGCTATAATTGACTCCAGTAATTTGCCTACAATTGAGGTCAGGCTTATTGGGCGGTAATTTGACGGTAAAGACTTGTCCCCTGTTTTAAAAATAGGAATTACATTAGCCATCTTCCATATATCAGACACTACACCTGTTTGAAGAGATAAATTAAAAATATTAGTTAATGGTTCACAGACTTCCATTTTGCATTCTTTAAGAACCCTTGAAAAAAACCTCATCAGGACCCGGTGACTTATTTTGCTTCAGTCGGTCTATCTGCTTCACAACCATTTCACTAGTGACTGTGATGTTACATAATTTATCTTCTGGCCCACTATAAAAATTAATTACTGGAATATTATTAGTGTCTTCCTGTGTGAAAACAGAGAGAAAATAATTATTTAAAATCGAGCACATTTCATTCTCTTTGTCAGTAAGATGCCCATAGTTATTTTTAAGGGGACCTATCTTATCTCTGACTTTTGTTCTATAGACCTGGAAAAAACTTTTTGGGTTACTTTTAGAATCCCTAGCAACTTTAATTTCATAGTCCCTTTTAGCTTTTCTTAGCCCCTTTTTAATGTCCCTCTTAATGTCAATATACTGATTCGTAAGATGACCCTCACCTCTTTTGATACGCCTACAAATTCCTTTCTTTTGCCCTAGTAGATATTTCAGCCTATTATTCATCCATTTTGGGTCATTTCTATTTGATCTAATTTCTTTATAAGGGATAAACGTTCTTTGAGCCTCATGTATAGTGTTCAGAAAACTGTCATACTGATAGCTCTCTTTGTTACCCCAGTCAACAGATGATAAGTGTTCTTTAAGCCCATCGTAATCTGCTAAGCGAAAATCTGGGACTGTTACTGAGTTATCCCTACTATCATACTTCCATTCAATGCTAAAAGTAATTGATTTGTGGTCGCTAGCACCCAGTTCCTCTGAAACTTCTAAATTATTAACAAGGGATTCATTGTTTGCCGGAACTAAGTCAAGCAGGTTATTTCCCCTTGTAGGCTCTGTCACAAACTGCTTCAAAAAACAATCCTGAACTACTTCTAAGAAGTCGTATGATTCTAAATTCCCAGTCAAGAAATTCCAATCAATATGGCTAAAGTTAAAGTCTCCTAGAATTACTACATTATCGTGCCTTGTGGCCCTAACAATTTCCTCCCATAGTAGTCTCCCTTGGTCCCTATTTAAGTTTGGGGGACGGTATATCATATCTAAAATTAATTTTTCATGCCCCTCTGAAAATTTTATCCAAACAGACTCTGTATGTGTTATTTCAGACTTAATACCCATTTTTATGCAACAGTTCAAGCGATCTCGGACATACAATGCCACCCCACCCCCCTTCCCGACACTTCTATCTTCTTGGAACAATTTAAAACCCTGAATGTGACATTCCGCAGGCATGTCCCGACTTTTTGAATTAAACCACGTCTCAGTTATGGCAAATACATCAATGTTACCTGCACTAGCAACTAGTCTCAACTCGTCCATCTTATTCCTAGCACTGCGACTATTTGTGTAATATATATTTAAAGACCCTCCTCTCTCTTTACCCTTCCTGCTCCTTTCTGTTATTCCACTGCCCTTGTCAATTAGTGCCACTGGCTTTCCAATATCCACCTCAATTTGCCTATTACTTGCTCTCCTAGTACTCATATTACTACACTGGGACTTCACTGTTTTACCGCCCAAACCCATACCACTAACTATTCCTAGTTTAAAGACCTAACAGCTCCCTCCACTGCATTGGCCAGTGCTCCTACCCCAGACCTAGATAAGTGAACCCCATCCCTGGTATACATGTCATTTCTGCCATAGAAGAGGTCCCAGTTGTCAATGAATGTTACCACATTTTCCTTACAGTATTTGTCCAGCCAGCAATTGACACCAATTGCTCTGGACAACCATTCATTTCCAACTCCACTCCTTGGAAAATGCCACATATGACAGGTTTCCCACCCTTCCTCCTAATTATCTCTATTGCTGACCTATACCTGCTAATCAGGTCCTCACTCCTACGTCTGCCAACATCGTTGCCTCCAGCACTGAGACAGATAATAGGATTGCTCCCATTACCTCTCATGATGTCATCCAGACAGCTAACAATATCCTTCATCCCAGCCCCAGGAAAACACACTCTCTGCCTCCTACTCCTATCCTTCAAGCAGAATGCCCTATCCATGTACCTAACCTGGCTATCCCCAACAACAACAATGTTTTTACCTTCCTTGGCGTCGTCCGTCGTGATGCTCCGAGTAGTCGACTCACATTCTTCAGGTAGCATTACACCACTTGTAGAATTCGTCAAGACGTTCTCGATGGTCTTCGTTGGGGTTTCTAGGGATGTCTCACTCACGTCTGCCAGTGCTTCCTTGGTGCTCGTTGTGGCATTCCTAGTAGAACACTCACATTCGTCAGGTAGCACAGAGAATGAGTTGGAAGTTTCCACGGTAGTCTTCTGGTGTTTCTCGTTGTTTCTGCCTCTCCAACCGTTTTCTTGATCCTCAGCTTCGTTCCATGTTGCCCGGCCACTGACCAAGCTCAGCTCTTAACCTGGGGACTCACAACAGGAGGATTACTACGAATCCTCTTGTTCTCCTCCGTTAATCGCCGTATCTCCATCTTAGCAACTCTGAGCTCTTCTCTCAGCTGCTGGTAAAGTTGCTCAAGAGAGGGCATCCTGGTTCAGACTCACAGAGTGCACACAAACAGGCCTTCACAAAGCTAAGTACACTTCGCCACCTGTCAACTAATACCCAGGTACTCACTCATTTGGTATGTTTGTACGTGGCGTGTTAGTTGTTATAAAGGTATGGTGCTTCTAATTTACTGTAATCACGTTGTGCCATGTGGAGAATATAAGAACATAAGAAAGGAGAAACACTGCAGCAGGCCTGTTGGCCCATACTAGGCAGGTCCTTTACAATTCATCCCACTAACAAACATTTGACCAACCCAATTTTCAATGCTACCCAAGAAATAAGCTCTGATGTGCTAGTCCCACTCAAATCCACCCCCTCCCACTCATGTATTTATCCAACCTAAATTTGAAACCACCCAAAGTCCCAGCCTCAATAACCCAACTAGGTAGACTGTTCCACTCATCAACTACCCTATTTCCAAACCAATACTTTCCTATGTCATTTCTAAATCTAAACTTATCCAACTTAAATCCATTACTGCGGGTTCTCTCTTGGAGAGATATCCTCAAGACCTTGTCAATATCTCCCTTATTAATACCTGTCTTCCACTTATACACTTCGATCAGGTCTCCCCTCATTCTTCGTCTAACAAGTGAATGTAACTTAAGAGTCTTCAATCTTTCTTCATAAGGAAGATTTCTAATGCTATGTATTAATTTAGTCATCCTACGCTGAATGTTTTCTATCGAATTTATGTCCATTCTGTAATATGTAGACCAGAATTGAGCTGCATAATCTAGGTGAGGCCTTACTAATGATGTATAAAGCTGCAGTATGACCTCTGGACTTCTGTTGCTTACCACTTGTTACTGATCCCCACTCGGATTTATCCCCATTTATGAACACTCTCTGCTTCCTGTCTGGGAGCCATGATTCAATCCACGAGAGCACCATTCCCCCAATGCCATGAGCTGCTACTTTCTTCAACAGTCTTTGGTGCGGAACTCTATCAAATGCCTTACTAAAATCTAAGTAAATAATATCAAACTCTTTATCGTGGTCAACAGCCTCAAAAGCTTTACTGAAGAAAGTTAATAAATTAGTTAGACAAGACCGGCCTCTTGTGAATCCATGCTGAGTATCATTAATCAAGCTATGCTTATCGAGATGGCTTCTTATAATCTCAGCTATAATTGACTCTAGTAATTTGCCTACAATTGAGGTCAGGCTTATTGGGCGGTAATTTGACGGTAACGACTTGTCCCCTGTTTTAAAAATAGGAATTACATTAGCCATCTTCCACATATCAGACACTACACGTGTTTGAAGAGATAAATTAAAAACATTAGTTAATGGTTCACAGACTTCCATTTTGCATTCCTTTAGAACCCTCGAAAAAATGATATAAAACCCAGTAATCTTTTTGCCTTATTAGTTCTATAGACCTGGAAAAAACTTTTTGGGTTAGTTTTAGAATCCCTAGCAACTTTAATTTCATAGTCCCTTTTAGCTTTTATTTTCCCCTTTTTAATGTCTCTCTTAATGTCAATATACTGATTCATAAGATGACCCTCGCCTCTTTTGATACGCCTATAAATTCCTTTCTTATGCCCTAGTAGATATTTCAGCCTATTATTCATCCATTTTGGGTCATTTCTATTTGATCTAATTTCCTTATAAGGGATAAACGTTCTTTGAGCAGCATGTATTGTGTTCAGAAAACTGTCATATTGATAGCTCTCTTCGTTACCCCAGTCAACAGATGATAAGTGTTCTCTAAGCCCATCGTAATCTGCTAAGCGAAAATCTGGGACTGTTACTGAGTTATCCCTACTATCATACTTCCATTCAATTCTAAATGTAATTGATTTGTGATTGCTAGCACCCAGTTCCTCTGAAACTTCTAAATTATTAACAAGGGATTCATTGTTTGCCAGAACTAAGTCAACCCTTGTAGGTTCTGTCACAAACTGCTTCAAAAAACAATCCTGAACTACTTCTAAGAAATCGTATGATTCTAAATTCCCAGTCAAGAAATTCCAATCAATATGACTAAAGTTAAAGTCTCCTAGAATTACTACATTATCGTGCCTTGTGGCCCTAACAATTTCCTCCCATAGTAGTCTCCCCTGGTCCCTATCTAAATTTGGGGGACGGTATATCACACCTAAAATTAATTTTTCATGCCCCTCTGAAAATTCTATCCAAACAGACTCTGTATGTGTTACTTCAGACTTAATACCCGTTTTTATGCAACAGTTCAAGCGATCTCGGAAATACAATGCCACCCCACCCCCCTTCCCGATACTTCTATCTACTTGGAACAATTTAAAACCCTGAATGTGACATTCTGCAGGCATGTCCCGACTTTTTGAATTAAACCACGTCTCAGTAATGGCAAATACATCTATGTTACCTACACTAGCAACTAGTCTCAACTCGTCCATCTTATTCCTAGCACTGCGACTATTTGTGTAATAAATATTTAAAGACCCACCTCTCTCTTTACCCTTCCTTCTCCTTTCTGTTATTCCAATAAACCTATTACTGTCCTTGTCAATTAGTGCCACTGGCTTTCCAATATCCACCTCATTTTGCCTATTTCTAGTTCTCCTAGTACTCATATTACTACCCTGCGACTTCACAGTTTTCCCGCAAAAACCCATACCACTAACTATTCCTAGTTTAAAGACCTAACAGCTCCCTCCACTGCGTTGGCCAGTGCTCCCACCCCACACCTAGATAAGTGAACTCCATCCCTGGCATACATGTCATTTCTGCCATAGAAGAGGTCCCAGTTGTCATTGAATGTTACCGCATTTTCCTTACAGTATTTGTCCAGCCAGCAATTGACACCAATTGCTCTGGACAACCATTCATTTCCAACTCCTCTCCTTGGCAAAATGCCACATATGACAGGTTTCCCACCCTTCCTCCTAATTATCTCTATTGCTGACCTATACCTGCTAATCAGGTCCTCACTCCTACGTCTGCCAACATCGTTGCCTCCAGCACTGAGACAGATAACAGGATTGCTCCCATTACCTCTCATGATGTCATCCAGATGGCTAACAATATCCTTCATCCCAGCCCCAGGAAAACACACTCTCTGTCTCCTACTCCTATCCTTCAAGCAGAATGCCCTATCCATGTACCTAATCTGGCTATCCCCAACAACAACAATGTTTTTACCTTCCTCGGCGTCGTCCGTCATGATGCTCCGAGTAGTCGACTCACATTCGCCAGGTAGCATTACACCACTTGTAGAATTCGTCAAGACGTTCTCGATGGTCTTCATTGGGGTTTCTAGGGATGTCTTACTCACGTCTGCCAATGCTTCTTTGGTGCTCGTTGTGGCATTCCCAGTAGAACACACACATTCGTCAGGTAGCACTGAGAATGGGTTGGAAGTTTCCAAGGTAGTCTTCTGGTTTCTCGTTGTTTCTGCCTCTCCAACCGTTTTCTTGATCTTCTGCTTGGTTCCATGTTGCCCGGCCACTGACCAAGCTCCCCTCTTAACCTGGGGACTCACAACAGAAGGATTACTACGAATCCTCTTGTTCTCCTCCGTTAATCGCCGTATCTCCATCTTAGCAACTCTGAGCTCTTCTCTCAGCTGCTGGTAAAGTTGCTCAAGAGAGGGCATCCTGGTTCAGATTCACAGAGAGCACACATAAACTACACTAATGTTTTTTGTTTTATAAAATATGTATTACTTATTACCAAGCTCCTTTCTATTTAAAGTTTGTTCAAGGGCCCCCATTATCATTTACACCCGTCACCACAAACTTTCCTGCCACACCCTCTATAAACGTTTCTCCCACTTTAGCATTCATGACTCACGAAATCGTAATGACACGATTGCAAACAAACTATTCCCCGGCCGGGATTGAACCCGCGGTCATAGAGTCTCAAAACTCCAGCCCGTCGCGTTAGCCATTGTATTATTTTATAATATTTATACATTCTAGTACTTTTCCAATAATGTAGTAACGTAGTGTATTCAATAACACTATAAAATGTAAACTGCACTTTGTGCAATGTTGTTATAAGGCTTGAATTTCATGGCGGCTACGTTAATTTTGATATTTATAACTTGTAGGTGCATATTTTTTTTTTATTTTATTAAAATCTCTGGTACACAAAACAGGAACATATAGGCAAAATAACAAGTAACAGATTATAAAACAGGGACATATGTCCATACAATCCACTAAAGGAGAGCTTAATGTAAAACGTGTCCACCATAAACAAACCCACAACTACCTAGAAAGGTAGTCCAAGGCATTACATTGGGATTAAAGATAAACCCTTGTAAAAAAAAATATGGAACTTTCGAAAAGTCCTACCAAACACAATACAAAAAAGACAGTTTAACAAAGAACATGATGCAAATGCTTAGAAATAAAAAAAACTTAGGAACACATAGATACAAATATGAAAACCTCCGGTACATGGAACGGTAACATATACGCAAAATAATAAAGATAAGTGATAAAAATAAAGTCATTCCTTCCATACAATGAATGGCTATGGAAAACATGTATAACGTTGTTCGTACATTCAGCAATATATGCTTCAGACTATTACATGAACAGTATATAAAAACACACACTATGTAACAACACCCACTTCTCCCGCCCCCTCAATAAAACCCAGACACACACATCCTTGCCCCATCTCATCCTTCACATTACACATCTAGGGGGCCATACCTGCATGTGGCAAGGTAATATATACATAAGGTTGTACCACACCACAATCATTAACATTTCTACTTGTGAAGTAATATTAAGACTCATTGTGGGAATAAAAGAATCCTTTACAGTATATATAGAGACATCCTCATAGGTTACAACCAAAACATAACAAAGCGCAATACATAATCCACGTTGAGAGCAATACTCTTGCAACCCCACTCTCCCATAAGCACGCCCCCGTGATCGGAAACTCGTTCTCATCAGGCATACACCACGCATACACCATCAATCATGTCCCCTAGGAGACTAGCCCGTTTCTACCCCTGAAACTACAGTCGTCTCAAATCCCCCAATGTAAAAACTTCGTAACTTTCCGGAAAATCTCACTCCCACCTACCTCTGTATATCTCTTTATTGAGACACTTAGTTTTATAAAAAGTTGCTGCTAACGCCCCTAGTCTTTCTCGAACCATCCTAACTAATTTATTAACTTTTTTCAGTAAAGCTTTTGAGGCTGTTGACCACGATAAAGAATTTGATATTATTTACTTAGATTTTAGTAAGGCATTTGATAGAGTTCCGCACCAAAGACTGTTGAAGAAAGTAGCAGCTCATGGCATTGGGGGAAGAGTGCTCTCGTGGATCGAATCATGGCTCACAGACAGGAAGCAGAGAGTGTCCATAAATGGGGTTAAATCCGAGTGGGGATCAGTAACAAGTGGCGTTCCACAGGGATCAGTCTTGGGCCCGTTGTTGTTTATAATATATATCAATGATCTTGATGAAGGAATTACTAGTGATATGAGCAAATTCGCCGATGACACGAAGATAGGTAGGATAATTGATTCAAACGTAGATGTTAGGGAACTTCAGGAGGATTTAGACAAACTCTACTCTTGGTCAGAAAAGTGGCAGATGCAGTTCAATGTAGATAAATGCAAGGTTCTGAAGCTCGGAAGTGTCCATAACCCTAGCACTTATAAGTTAAATAATGTAGAACTTAGCCATACAGATTGCGAAAAGGACTTGGGGGTTATGGTAAGCAGCAACCTTAAACCAAGACAGCAATGCCTAAGCGTACGTAATAAGGCAAATAGATTACTGGGATTTATATCAAGAAGTGTAAGCAACAGAAGTCCAGAGGTCATACTGCAGCTTTATACATCATTAGTAAGGCCTCACCTCGATTATGCAGCTCAATTCTGGTCTCCATATTACAGAATGGACATAAATTCGTTAGAAAACATTCAGCGTAGGATGACTAAATTAATACATAGCATTAGAAATCTTCCTTATGAAGAAAGATTGAAGACTCTTAAGTTACATTCACTTGTTAGACGAAGAATGAGGGGAGACCTGATCGAAGTGTATAAGTGGAAGATAGGTATTAATAAGGGGGATATTAACAGGGTCTTGAGGATATCTCTCCAAGAGAGAACCCGCAGTAATGGATTTAAATTAGATAAGTTTAGATTTAGAAAGGACATAGGAAAGTATTGGTTTGGAAATAGGGTAGTTGATGAGTGGAACAGTCTACCTAGTTGGGTTATTGAGGCTGGGACTTTGGGTAGTTTCAAATTTAGGTTGGATAAGTACATGAGTGGGAGGGGTTGGATTTGAGTGGGACTTGCATATCAGAGCTTATTTCTTGGGTAGCATTGAAAATTGGGTTGGTCAAATGTTTGTTAGTGGGATGAATTGTAAAGGACCTGCCTAGTATGGGCCAACAGGCCTCCTGCAGTGTTCCTCCTTTCTTATGTTCTTATGTTCTTATGAACGTCCATGATATGTAAACAAAATCTACAATTATGTAAGCCATCGCCCGTTGAACCTTAAAGCCCTTATAACTGACAATCCACCCCCACCCACCAATCGACATACTCTCCCCAACCATTCCCTCACAACACCTAAACGGTCACAAAAATAAACAACATGAAAAGCAGTTTCTTCCTCCTCACAATACGAACACCCTCCACTCACTCGAAGTTGTCTATTTTTTAATACCACCCCTGATGGTAGAATGCCGTGTAAGAAACGGAACATCACTTCTCTCACACGTCCCACGCATACATGGGGTATGCTACCTCCACATGAACCGTTATTTGAGACCAAACCCTCCTTTCTACTGACACGATCCTCATTTTCGTTGTTGCACTGGCTTGCAAAAATATCTGCAAAATCGCCTCACAATCAAGGAGATCCTTCCCCCTCCACCACCTCTGAATATTTTCCCTCACATTATACAGCCCCCTTCCCCCTTCCCCATACTCTTGCCTGAACACATGCTTGACATAAACTCCCTTTAATCTATTCCCCAGTGAAATTAACTCCAGCCCACCCTTGGCTACCGGAAGTGTTACTACCTCCCTCTAACTAGTCACACCCCGAACCCCATATATTCTTAAAAACTATACCCAAAAGCCTCCTTACATCGCTTGACACCAGCGGGTACACTGCAGCAACGTGCCAAATTTTGCTGTACAAAAGCACATTCACCACAATGACCCGCTGATGTAAAGAAAGGTGAGGCATTCTCAACCCATTCAAACGTCCCAGCACCTTATTTACAAGACACTTTGATTTTTCCTCTCTCGCAAACACCTCATTTGCCATACACACAATCTCACAAATCTTGAGTCTATCCACCACTCTCCACCTTTCCCCTACACACATTTCATCCCCCTCTCCCCACCTACCCAACCCTAGAAGTTTAGACTTATCCACATTCACCTTCATACCTGTCGCTGCCCCAAACACATCCACAATTCTCCCCAATCCTCTTAAACCTTCCGTCCCTCTCACTAGAACCGTTGTGTCATCGACATATCCTATGATACCCACCACTTCCATTCTCCCACATGGCCACACGGACGCATCTTTCCACCGCCCTATGAAAAGGGTTCTGCAAAAATGTTAACAAGATTTGAGGCACAGGGCATCCCTGTCTCCAACCACGGGCCAACCTTACATGCGTTCCCAATCTTCCATTGACTTGCACGCTCATACCAGCATCCCTATATAACAACTGCGCCCATTGCACAATTTCCTCTCCAAAACCCTGCCATCTCATAAAGCGCCACAACGCCTGACGCTCCACACTATCATAAGCCGCCTCCCAATCAATCGCTAACACTCCGTCCCCACTCTCATGCGTACTCCCTACAAAACGTTTTATGATCCCATGTCCCTCATACATTGAACGCCCCGGCACCCCAAACTGGCCTGTAACAATTACTGTATTAATGACTTTTTAAGCGATTACCTAAAATTTTCGCGAATAATTTATAGTCCTGACACATGATTGATATACGATAATCCTTGACTGTTGTCTGACTAACACCTTTCGGTACTAATACTACTATCACCGTTGCCTGAGTCGCCCCTAACTCCCCCCGGGTCTTCATAGTATTAAATAAGGTAACCAAAAAATCCTTAAAGACATCCCAATGTTTCACATAAAAATCACTGGGCAAACCGTCAATTCCAGGGGCCTTGCCTCGGTGCATGCTCATTAAAGCCTCCCACACCTCCATGGTGATGGCCCCACCCATGAACGCCCTGTCACTCTCAGTAAGCACACACTCTACACTTTCCCCCATCTCACATAAAGCCTCCTCACTTATACCCACACTGTCCATGTATACCACAACCGAAGCATCCACATACCTACCCATCCCTTCATTTGATGCCAATTCTTGTCCCTCCATATATCCCACCATTGCAGCATGCACACACAGCCCAACCATTTCCATTGCCTTACGCCATTGCATCTGTCCACGCAGAACACATACCGATGGCCTATCACCCAATAAAACCTCTTCCAAATCACCATCTTAAACCTCTCGTTTTGTGGGTCCCTGAGTCTATCCTTCAACTTGCAATAAGTTCCACCGGATATCCTCCACTCCCATCACTTTGATAACATTCCTGTAATTGCCCTTCAATATACCTAATTAGTCCGTAAGCCATTTGACTTTCTCGACTCCTTATATGAACACCTTCCCACAATTCCTCCCAGAACCTCGCAAATAAGACACCCTCCCTCATCATCACATAAGAGTCGTACATTTAATTTCCAATAACTCCTATACCTGTGTGGTAACCCCTCCCAATACAAAATCGCCATGACACCCCTATGATCTGAAAACCCTACATTCATAACTGACACTTTTAACCACCACAGGTCTAGTAATATAGATTCTATCCAGTCGAGCTGTGTATTCCTGCCATACAAATGTGTGTTCAATGCTCCATGTCGTACTCCCCGCCACATCTACCAACCCCACTCCTGTTAATAGTTCGTGCAACATTCCTGAGCAAAACTCCATCCCTCTTGGTTCCACATCCCTACACTGAATCACACATTTCCAGTCCCCTCTCACCACTGCAACTGTGGGCAAAGATCGTAAGTGAAAACCAGAACATCCCAAACAACGATGTTGGCAGACGTAGGAGTGAGGACCTGATTAGCAGGTATAGGTCAGCAATAGAAATAATTAGAAGTAAGGGTGGGAACCCTCTCATATGTGGTATTTTGCCAAGGAGGGGAGTTGGAAATGAATGGTTGTCCAGGGCAATTGGTGTCAATTGCTGGCTGGACAAATACTGTAAGGAAAATGCGGTAACATTCATTGACAACTGGGACCTCTTCTATGGCAGAAATGACATGTATGCTAGGGATGGGGTTCACTTATTTAGGTGTGGGGTGGGAGCACTGGCAACTGCAGTGGAGGGAGCAGTTAGGACTTTAAACTAGGAATAGTTAGTGGTATGGGTTTTGGCAGGAAAACAGTGAAGTCCCAGTGTAGTAATATTACGAGTTCTAGGGGAACTAGTAATAATAAGAACGAGATAGATATTGAAAAGCCAGGGACCTTGGGTGATAAGGACAGTAATAGGTTTAGTAGAAAAATAGAAATGTTCAGGAAGGGTAAAGAGAAAGGAGAGTCTTTCAATGTTTATTATGCTAATTGCCGTAGTGCTAGGAATAAGATGGACGAGTTGAGACTAGTTGCTAGTGTAGGTAACATTGATGTATTTGCCTTAACTGAGACGTGGTTTAATTCAAAAAGTCGGGACATGCCTGCGGAATGTCATATTCAGGGTTTTAAATTGTTCCAAGAAGATAGAAGTATTGGGAGAGGGGGTGGGGTGGCATTGTATGTCCGAGATCGCTTGAACTGTTGCATAAAAACGGGTATTAAGTCTGAAGTAACACATACAGAGTCTGTTTGGATAGAATTTTCAGAGGGGCATGAAAAACTTATTTTAGGAGTGATATACCGTCCCTCAAACTTAGATAGGGACCAATGGAAACTACTATGGGAGGAAATTGTTAAGGCCACAAGGCACGATAATGTAGTAATTCTAGGAGACTTTAACTTTAGTCATGTTGATTGGAATTTCTTGACTGGGAATTTAGAATCATACGACTTCTTAGAAGTATTTCAGGATTGTTTTTTGAAGCAGTTTGTGACAGAACCTACAAGGGGAAATAGCCTACTTGACTTCGTTATGGCAAACAATGAATCCCTTGTTAATAATTTAGAAATTTCAGAGGAACTGGGTGCTAGCGACCACAAATCAATTACATTTAGCATTGAATGGAAGTACGATAGTAGCGATAACTCAGTAACAGTCCCAGATTTTCGCTTAGCAGATTACGATAGGCTTAGAGAACACTTATCAACTGTTGACTGGGGTAACGAAGTGAGCTATCAATATGACAGTTTTCTGAACACTATACATGCTGCTCAAAGAGCGTTTATCCCATATAAAGAAATTAGATCAAATAGAAATGACCCAAAATGGATGAATAATAGGCTCAAATATCTACTAGGGCATAAGAAAGGAATTTATAGGCGTATCAAAAGAGGTGAGGGTCATCTTATGAATCAGTATATTGACATTAAGAGGGACATTAAAAGGGGGATAAGAAAAGCTAAAAGGGACTATGAAATTAAAGTTGCTAGGGATTCTAAAACTTACCCAAAAAGTTTTTTCCAGGTCTATATAACAAAAGTTAGAGATAAGATAGGTCCCCTTAAAAATAACTATGGCACCTTACTGACAAAGAGAATGAAATGTGCTTGATTTTAAATAATTATTTTCTCTCAGTTTTTACACAGGAAGACACTAACAATATTCCAGTAATTAATTTTTACAGTGGGCTAGAAGAAGATAAATTATGTAACATCACAGTCACTAGTGAGATGGTTGTGGAGAAGATAGACAGACTGAAGCAAAATACGTCGCCGGGTACTGATGAGGTTTTTTCAAGGGTTCTTAAGGAATGCAAAATGGAACTCTGTGAACCATTAACTAATATTTTTAATTTATCTCTTCAAACAGGTGTAGTGTCTGATATGTGGAAGATGGCTAATGTAACTCCTATTTTTAAAACAGGGGACAAGTCGTTACCGTCAAATTACCGCCCAATAAGCCTGACCTCAATTGTAGGCAAATTATTAGAGTCAATTATAGCTGAGATTATAAGAAGCCATCTCGATAAGCATAGCTTGATTAATGATACTCAGCATGGATTCACAAGAGGCCGGTCTTGTCTAACTAATTTATTAACTTTCTTCAGTAAAGCTTTTGAGGCTGTTGACCACAATAAAGAATTTGATATTATTTACTTAGATTTTAGTAAGGCTTTTGATAGAGTTCCGCACCATAGACTGTTAAAGAAAGTGGCAGCTCATGGCATTGGGGGAAAAGTGCTCTCGTGGATCGAGTCATGGCTCACTGACAGGAAGCAGAGAGTGTCCATAAATGTGGTTAAATCCGATTGGGGATCTGTAACAAGTGGCGTTCCACAGGGATCAGTCTTGGGCCCGTTGTTGTTTATAATATATATCAATGATCTTGATGAGGGAATTACTAGTGATATGAGCAAATTCGCCGATGACACAAAGATAGGTAGGATAATTGATTCAAACGTAGATGTTATGGAACTTCAGGAGGATTTAAACAAACTCTATTCTTGGTCAGAAAAGTGGCAGATGCAGTTCAATGTAGATAAATGCAAGGTTCTGAAGCTTGGGAGTGCCCATAACCCTAGTACTTTGTAGATGAATGGTTCAGAGAACCGACATGTTGATAAATTAGACACATGTGCAACTCTTGGGTATCTTTATTGAGGAAACGTTTCGCCACACAGTGGCTTCATCAGTCCATACATAGGAGAAACTTGAAGAACAGGAGGAGAATGAGGTAATCAGTCCCTCAACCTTGAGTCGATGTGTTCAGTCCATCAATCTTGAGTAGAATACGGCAGATGAGCGGAGAAGCAGCTTATAAACCGTATGGCAGGAGAGGTGTAGCAGTCATAAGAACATAAGAAAGGAGGAACACTGCAGAAGGCCCACTGGCCCATACGAGGCAGGTCCTTATCAAAACGACATCTACCTAAAGCTACTCAAGAAACAACTCCCGCACCCCCCAACACCAATCAAACCCAGCCCCTCCCGCTCATATATTTGTCCAGTCTCTTCTTAAAGCTACCCAAGGTCCTAGCCTCTATCACCCCACTGGGAAGACTGTTCCACGCATCTACAACTCTGTTAGAAAACCAGTACTTACCTATGTCCTTTCTAAATCTAAATTTATCCAACTTAAATCCATTATTCCTGGTTCTTACCTGGTTCGACACCCTCAGTACTTTATTAATGTCTCCCTTGTTTATGCCCGTCATCCACTTATACACTTCAATGATATCTCCCCTCATTCTACGCCTCTCCAGAGAGTGGAGATTTAAGGCTTTAAGTCTATCTTCATACGGGAGGTTCCTTACACAGTAAATCATTTTAGTCATTCTTCTCTGTATGTTCTCTAATGAGTCTATGTCCATCCTGTAGTAAGGGGACCAAAACTGAGCAGCATAATCTAAATGAGGCCTCACTAGTGATGTATGGAGCTGTAAAATAACTTTTGGACTTCTGTTACTTATACTTCTTGAGATAAATCCAAGTAATCTGTTGGCCTTGTTGCGCACACTGAGGCACTGCTGTCTTGGCTTTAGATTTCTGCTTACCATGACTCCCAAGTCTTTTTCACATTCTGTATGACCAAGCTCTACTTCACCTAGATTATAGCTTCGAGGGTTATTTTCATTACCAAGGGCAAGTACCTTACACTTATCCACATTAAACTTCATCTGCCATTTTTCGGATCAAGACATTAATTTGTTCAAATCGTCCTGGAGTTCATTGATATCCTCCTCAGAGTGAATTATACGGCCTATCTTTGTATCATCAGCAAACTTACTCATGTCACTAGTAATCCCTTCATCAAGGTCATTAACGTAAATTATGAACAAGAGAGGGCCTAAAACTCATCCTTGTGGAACGCCACTAGTGACTAATCCCCATTCAGATTTCACTCCATTAATGGTAACTCTCTGCTTTCTATTGGTAAGCCATGCCTCAATCTGTGGAAAAAGACACTTATGTACAGTTCAGGACATTTATTAAAGGAAACGTTTCGCCACGAGTGGCTTCTTCAGTCCTAATGGTTTTAGGACTGAAGAAGCCACTCGTGGCGAAACGTTTCCTTTAATAAATGTCCTGAACTGTACTATTGGTCAGAAAAGTGGCAGATGCAGTTCAATGTGGATAAATGCAAGGTTCTGAAGCTCGGGAGTGTCTATAACCCTAGCACTTATAAGTTAAATAATGTAGAACTTAGCCATACAGATTGCGAAAAGGACTTAGGGGTTATGGTAAGCAGCAACCTTAAACCAAGACAGCAATGCCTAAGCGTACGTAATAAGGCAAATAGATTACTGGGATTTATATCAAGAAGTGTAAGCAACAGAAGTCCAGAGGTCATACTGCAGCTTTATACATCATTAGTAAGGCCTCACCTAGATTATGCAGCTCAATTCTGGTCTCCATATTACAGAATGGACATAAATTCGTTAGAAAACATTCAGCGTAGGATGACTAAACTAATACATAGCATTAGAAATCTTCCTTATGAAGAAAGATTGAAGACTCTTAAGTTACATTCACTTGTTAGACGAAGAATGAGGGGAGACCTGATCGAAGTGTATAAGTGGAAGATAGGTATTAATAAAGGGGATATTAACAAGGTCTTGAGGATATCTCTCCAAGAGAGAACCCGCAGTAATGGATTTAAATTAGATAAGTTTAGATTTAGAAAGGACATAGGAAAGTATTGGTTTGGAAATAGGGTAGTTGATGAGTGGAACAGTCTACCTAGTTGGGTTATTGAGGCTAGGACTTTGTGTAGTTTCAAATTTAGGTTGGATAAATACATGAGTGGGAAGGGTTGGATTTGAGAGGGACTTGCACATCAGAGCTTATTTCTTGGGTAGCATTGAAAATTGGGTTGGTCAAATGTTTGTTAGTGGGATGAATTCTAAAGGACCTGCCTAGTATGGGCCAAAAGGCCTGCTGCAGTGTTCCTCCTTTCTTATGTTCTTATGTTCTAAGCCACTCGTGGCGAAACGTTTCCTTTAATAAATGTCCTGAACTGTACATAAGTGTCTTTTTCCACATCTTGTCGGTATCACCATACCATTTCCTCATGCCTCAATCCATGCTAGAACTTTACCTCCTATACCATGAGCTGCCACTTTTCTTAAGAGTCTCTTGTGAGGTACTCTGTCGAAGGCTTTACTAAAATCCAAATAAACAATATCATATTCCTTATCACTGTCAACTGCCTCAAATGTTCTATTGAAGAACGTCAGTAAGTTTGTCAGGCAGGAACGACCTCTCGTGAATCCATGCTGAGATTCATTTATCAAGTTATGCTCTTCAAGGTGACTTCTGATAATGTCAGCTATAATTGATTCTAATAACTTGCCCACTATAGATGTCAGGCTTATTGGACGGTAATTTGAAGGAGTGGACTTATCCCCTGATTTGAATATAGGAACCACATTAGCCATCTTCCACATCTCTGGCACAACACTGGTAAGGATGGACGCATTGAATACACTCGTTAATGGCTGACTAAGCTCCATCTTGCATTCCTTAAGTACCCTTGAAAACAACTCATCGGGTCCCGGGGACTTATTTTGTTTCAGTTTGTCTATCTGTTTAATAACCATGTCCCTCGTGACAGTAATATTAGTTAACTTAAATTCATCAGGAACTAAATAATTGTTAATTATTGGAATCTCATTTACATCTTCCTGTGTAAAAACTGACAAAAAATAGTCATTAAATAAGGAACACATTTCCAGTTCATTATCCGTCAGCTGTCCATTCCCAGATTTCAGAGGTCCTACTTTTTCCTTCACCTTCGTCCTATACACTTGAAAGAACCCCTTTGGATTAGTCTTTGATTCATTAGCGACTCTAATTTCATAGTCACGTTTGTTAGGTAAGACACATATGCAACAGTTAGGTATCTTTATTATGAAACGTTTCGCCTACACAGTAGGCTTCTTCAGTCAAGTACAGAAAAGTTGATAGAAGCAGAAGATGAACATTAAAATGGTATGAAATACCGACAGATTGTTAGGTAAGACACATATGCAACAGTTAGGTATCTTTATTTCGAAACGTTTCGCCTACACAGTAGGCTTCTTCAGTCGAGTACAGAAAGGTTGATAGAAGCAGAAGATACTTGAAGACGATGTAATCAGTCCATCACCCTTAAAGTTTTGAGGTGGTCAGTCCCTCAGTCTGGAGAAGAGCATTGTTCCGTTGTCTGAAACAATATGAAGTTGAAGTGACAGAATGGGGCCTTTATATAGTGCCAGGAGGTGAGACGTAGGTTGCTTTGGGAGGGCAGGTCCTTCTCAAACCCAGCCGTTCTCACTAGTAGAGGTTGTCGAAGTGGTCTGTACCAAGATACCCTTGTGTTGCAGTGTCTGACAGAATGAACATTAAAATGGTATGAAATACCGACAGATTGTTAGGTAAGACACATATGCAACAGTTAGGTATCTTTATTTCGAAACGTTTCGCCTACACAGTAGGCTTCTTCAGTCGAGTACAGAAAGGTTGATAGAAGCAGAAGATACTTGAAGACGATGTAATCAGTCCATCACCCTTAAAGTTTTGAGATGGTCAGTCCCTCAGTCTGGAGAAGAGCATTGTTCCGTTGTCTGAAACAATATGAAGTTGAAGTGACAGAATGGGGCCTTTATATAGTGCCAGGAGGTGAGACGTAGGTTGCTTTGGGAGGGCAGGTCCTTCTCAAACCCAGCCGTTCTCACTAGTAGAGGTTGTCGAAGTGGTCTGTACCAAGATACCCTTGTGTTGCAGTGTCTGACAGAATGAACATTAAAATGGTATGAAATACCGACAGATTGTTAGGTAAGACACATATGCAACAGTTAGGTATCTTTATTTCGAAACGTTTCGCCTACACAGTAGGCTTCTTCAGTCGAGTACAGAAAGGTTGATAGAAGCAGAAGATACTTGAAGACGATGTAATCAGTCCATCACCCTTAAAGTTTTGAGATGGTCAGTCCCTCAGTCTGGAGAAGAGCATTGTTCCGTTGTCTGAAACAATATGAAGTTGAAGTGACAGAATGGGGCCTTTATATAGTGCCAGGAGGTGAGACGTAGGTTGCTTTGGGAGGGCAGGTCCTTCTCAAACCCAGCCGTTCTCACTAGTAGAGGTTGTCGAAGTGGTCTGTACCAAGATACCCTTGTGTTGCAGTGTCTGACAGAATGAACATTAAAATGGTATGAAATACCGACAGATTGTTAGGTAAGACACATATGCAACAGTTAGGTATCTTTATTTCGAAACGTTTCGCCTACACAGTAGGCTTCTTCAGTCGAGTACAGAAAGGTTGATAGAAGCAGAAGATACTTGAAGACGATGTAATCAGTCCATCACCCTTAAAGTTTTGAGGTGGTCAGTCCCTCAGACACTGCAACACAAGGGTATCTTGGTACAGACCACTTCGACAACCTCTACTAGTGAGAACGGCTGGGTTTGAGAAGGACCTGCCCTCCCAAAGCAACCTACGTCTCACCTCCTGGCACTATATAAAGGCCCCATTCTGTCACTTCAACTTCATATTGTTTCAGACAACGGAACAATGCTCTTCTCCAGACTGAGGGACTGACCACCTCAAAACTTTAAGGGTGATGGACTGATTACATCGTCTTCAAGTATCTTCTGCTTCTATCAACCTTTCTGTACTCGACTGAAGAAGCCTACTGTGTAGGCGAAACGTTTCACAATAAAGATACCTAACTGTTGCATATGTGTCTTACCTAACAACAGAAGCAGAAGATACTTGAAGACGATGTAATCAGTCCATCACCCTTAAAGTTTTGAGGTGGTCAGTCCCTCAGTCTGGAGAAGAGCATTGTTCCATAGTATCTTCTGCTTCTATCAACTTTTCTGTACTCGACTGAAGAAGCCTACTGTGTAGGCGAAACGTTTCGAAATAAAGATACCTAACTGTTGCATATGTGTCTTACCTAACAACCTGTCGGTATTTTATACCATTTTAATGTTCAATAGTCACGTTTAGCCTTTCTAATCGCCTTTTTTACTTCTCTTTTAATCTGAACATATTGGTCAGTAAGGTTAACCTCTCCTCTTCTGATGCGCCTATAAATTCCCCTTTTCTCCCCTAATAGATGCTTTAACCTCCTGTTAACCCATTTGGGATCGTTATTATTAGACCCAATTTCTCTCTGGGGAATGTATATACTCTGGGCACTGTGTACATTATTAAGAAAACAATCATAAAAGCAGATCCCTTCATATTCATAAGTATGATTATCGTCAATAAAATCATTAGCTAGATAACCCCAATCAAGATTAGACAGATGTTCCCTAAGTCCACTATAATCGGCAGAACGAAAATCGGGGATTTTTACTGTATTATCATTATTCTTGCATTCCCAATTAATGCTAAAGGTGATGGATTTGTGATCACTTGCGCCAAGCTCTTCAGTGATCTCCAGATTATTCACGAGTGTTTCCTTATTTGACAAGACTAGGTCTAGCAAATTATTACCCCTGGTAGGTTCAGTTACACTGTTTCAGAAAACAGTCCTGAACTGTTTCCATGAAGTCACTGGACTCTAGATTACCTGTCAAAGAATTCCAGTCAATTTGGCTAAAGTTAAAGTCCCCTACTATGACTACGTTACTGTGTCCAGAAGCCCTAACAATTTCGTCCCAAAGAAGTCTCCCTCTATCGTGATCCAAGCCTGGAGGTCGGTATATTACACCTAGAATTAGTTTTTCTTGACCCTCCACGAACTCTACCCAAAACAGACTCTGTTACTGCTCCATCTATTTTTATACCTTTCTTTATGCAACAATTAATATTTTCTCGAACATACAATGCAACTCCTCCCCCCTTCCCATTACATCTATCCACATTGAATAACTTAAATCCCTGAATATTACACTCAGCAGTCATATCCCGACTCTTTAAATCATACCACGTTTCAGTTAATGCAATGATATCAAAGTTCCCAGCACATGCTACCAAACGTAGTTCATTAATTTTATTTCTTGCACTTCGACTGTTAGCATAAAATACCATCATATGTTTTTTCTTCTGCACATTTTTCCTATTCATCTTCGTTTTTACACAATTTCTGAAATTATCATTACCCAGAGTTACTCCATGACAGTTACTATTAAGATTCTTAATATCAGAGCATAAGTCAATATATCCATACTCATTATTAATCATTTCTAAACCCATACCTCTAACTAATCCTAGTTTAAAGTCCTAACAACCCCCTCAACTGAGTTAGCAAGAAAACCCACACCTGCCCTGGATAAGTGAACCCCATCCCTGGCATACATGTCATTTCGGCCATAGAAGTTGTCCCAGTTGTCAATGAATAGTACTGCATTATCCTTACAGTGTTTATCCAGCCAACAATTAATACCAATTGCTCTGGACAACCATTCATTACCAACACCTCTTCTTGGCAAAATGCCACATATAACAGGGCGCCCCCCCTTCTTCCTAATCATGTCTATAGCTGTCCTGAACTTTCTAACTAAATCCTCACTTCTACGCTTGCCTACATCATTGCCTCCAGCACTGAGGCAAATAATAGGATTGATCCCATTACCGTTCATGATGTTGTCAAGCCGGCTAACAATGTCCTCCATCCCAGCCCCAGGAAAGCATACCCTTTGTCTCCTACTCCTGTCCTTCAAGCAGAATGCCCTATCCATGTATCTAACCTGGCTATCCCCAACAACAACAATATTCTTACCTTCCTTGTCGTTCGTCGTGACGATCCCAGTAGTAGACTCACATTCGTCGGGTAGCACCGAGAATGCGTTGGAGGTTTCCACAGGAGTTTCCACAGCAGTATCTTTCTTCTTCATCGTTTCTGGCTTTCCATTCGTCTTCTTGATCGTCAACTTCGTCGTCCCCTGCTGTCCAGCCACTGACCACGATCCCTTCTTGACCTGAGGACTCGAAACAGGAGGACTACTACGAATCCTCTTGTTTTCCTCGGTCAATCGCCGTATCTCCATCTTCGCTGCCTTCAATTCTTCCTTAAGTTGCTGGTAAAGTTGCTCGATGGAGGGCATCTTGGTTCAGTCCACGGGAGCAAACAAGACACTTCTTCACAGAGTTAAGTACAGGTCACCACTCAAAGTACAGGTCACCACTCAAGAGCACACAAACAAGTCTTCACAGAGCTAAGTACACGTCACCACTGAGCTAAGTACACGTCATAGGTAGTGTCACATTTGTTCAATGTGGAAGTAGGTTGTGCCCAAGAATTAGGCAAGCGAAGAATTCCTAAGTATTAAGATCCCAAGAAGTTGCAGTGTCTGACAGGTTTGTAGATGAATAGTTCAGAGAACCGACATGTTGATAAATTAGACACATGTGCAACTCTTGGGTATCTTTATTGAGGAAACGTTTCGCCACACAGTGGCTTCATCAGTCCATACATAGGAGAAACTTGAAGAACAGGAGGAGAATGAGGTAATCAGTCCCTCAACCTTGAGTCGATGTGTTCACTCAAGATTGATGGACTGAACACATCGACTCAAGGTTGAGGGACTGATTACCTCATTCTCCTCCTGTTCTTCAAGTTTCTCCTATGTATGGACTGATGAAGCCACTGTGTGGCGAAACGTTTCCTCAATAAAGATACCCAAGAGTTGGTATAAACCTTGGTAATAAATACCGACAAGTTGGTTTAGAAAGACACGTAAGCAAACACTATAACATATTTATTAGAAAACGTTTCGGTCCTGGGACCTTGATCACTTCTAACATACAGAGGTAGAAAGACATTATATATATAGGCGGAGAGTGAGATGTGACGCACGTGACCTGAGGAATGTCATAAGAACATAAGAAAGGAGGAACACTGTAGAAGGCCTACTGGCCCATGCGAGGCAGGTCCTTATCATAAGCAGAGGTTGTTTTGATAAGGACCTGCCTCGCATGGGCCAGTAGGCCTTCTACAGTGTTCCTCCTTTCTTATGTTCTTATGACATTCCTCAGGTCACGTGCGTCACATCTCACTCTCCGCCTATATATATAATGTCTTTCTACCTCTGTATGTTAGAAGTGATCAAGGTCCCAGGACCGAAACGTTTTCTAATAAATATGTTATAGTGTTTGCTTACGTGTCTTTCTAAACCAATGTGGGGTTTGCAGGATATGTTGTGAGTTGTGTGTTTGGTTGTAATACTGCCATTATGTATGGTGTGTTTATTTTCTGTACTGGGGTTTTGACATTTGGAGCTTATTGTTAATATCCAGTATTATGATTCATTTTATTATACTTTTATACCTCCTTGAATTTGTCATATGTTTTAAATAAAATATAAAAAAACTTACTCCTAGGTGAACAGTGACAGCCAGCATATGTAAGGTAGCTAACACCCAGGTTCCTACTTACTACTAGGGGAACAGTGTCAGCAGATGTAAGGTAGCTAACACCCAGGTACCTACCTACTGCTAGGATTTTGCTATTATTTTTTGCTATTTTTGCTATTGTTATTATTATTATGTAGGAAAGACCTACGTCTTGTTTCCAGAAGTTCCAGTTCTGGGTCATTATAGGACCAGAGACCAGCGTCAGGAAAACACCTAATTTTTTTTTTTATTTAAAACACTGGACAAATAAAAGGAGGTATAAAAGTATAATAAAATGAATCATAATACTGGATCTTAACAATAAACTCCAAATATCACAACCCCAGTACAGAAAATAAACACACCATACATAATGACACTTGTGGAAAATTAAATTCACTTGGATGAATCTCATTAGATACATACCAGTAAATGGTAACAAAGATAATTATTCTTTATCAAAGTTACAGAGACAAGTAGGAATTTTTAGGACACCTAAGTCGCAAAAAATGTCCCCCTTCGATACCTACTACAATCTATATCTCCACAAGTCACTCTGGACCTATATTAATTTCAAATGAAATATACATCACCAGGAATTTTGATAAAACATTAATATAAATATGTGGACTGTATATTAAATTTAAAAAATGAATACATATACATTAAAGGAGAATTTATCTTAATACCACTCACTAATTAGTCTGGAGTCATACACAAAACCCCCTGCCTAAAATATGAAGAAAATACTGGCCAGAATTTCAACATAAATAGACATCGACTCAGCTGTGATAATATCCTGTTTCCATCTAATTACGGAGTACTGTCCAGTCGCCTAATTCTCACATTCTGCAGGACTGCAATTCCAACAATTTCGGCTCCTATTTGAGAGGTTTTAAGCCCAATATAACCTCCTGAGCGACGAAATTCTTCCGATTTTCACTAACATTTCTCCGTCAGTTTAAAACAATGGGACACCCCCCCCCTACCGACGCTCACCAATTTCGCTGGTTCTTTATTTATTTACAAATTAATTTTTATTACCTACAATATATTCCATCAATTTACATACAAAATACACTGTATTTTCGGAAAATATACAGTACTTTCCACACTGCGGCTGGGCGGAGTTCGTCTCTAAAAGACTCAAATGGTTTCACTAATTGTACACGCTCCTTTGGCAATGGTGGAGGACCTGGGTACTTATAGGATCTGGCGTCCACACGGCGACATATTACACTTTGCCGTCCTTGTGGAATCCAGAAAATTTCCCTAATACAATTTAAGGTATCTTGTACCCCACCATGCATTACATTTTATGTGCATTTATTTATTTTATTTATTTATTTGAACATGATACAGTGAAGTACAAAGTTATTACAGTGCAACATGCCAAAGCCCCTTGTATGCAGAGCATTATGAGCAGACTTAAAATTAACTTAAGATTAACTAAGCAGTGATATATTCTGTGGTAAAAACATTATAGTAAACAGATAACAATTTAACACAAATGAGTATTACAAAGATAGGTCATATGGTCATTTACTGTGTTGCTGAGCATTTTTTTTTATATATTTTATTTAAAACTCAGGTACAAAAATATATGGGTACATAATCAATATGTAACAAGATACAGGCAGTGAACAATAATCAACTGTGACTACACAATACTGAAGAAGCACATATATAATGACAGAACTGGCTGCACTCAAATCAAACACCGCTTGTACGTACTGTGCTTCACATGAAAAGGTGGTCATATCAAAAAAAAAAACAACGATAGAACCTACCCAGTAATGCTTACACTCCCCCCCCCCGATGAAAATGTGCCACTTTCACCTTAGATACACAGTGACAAATCTCTTATACTTATACATTTGTAAAAGCATTAAAAACTTCAATGACAATGTATATAAACACAATCCAGCCAGCTAAACGTCTGACACTATAATACAACGAATGCCTGAACCTGATGGCTCACATCCACCATAGAACACAATCCACCCTACCCTCATATACCCTAAGGTAATAATTAATATCGTACATGGTGGTGGGTTAAGACACTACCGCTGACACTTCACCCCCCCCCTCCCACATGCCTAGTAACTGTGTCTGCCATCACCACTCATAACCACCAACAGTCATTGATGGTAATTAGCGTCTTATAATATATCACCCTAAAAACACGCTATACACATAAACCTACCACAATAATAAATAAATTTACACATTATTCCCTCCAGCAGACAGATTATTTACACTGCCGGAGATAATCTATACATCACATCCTACAGAGAATGGACAACATTAGACATCTAAAATAATATGACATGTGTGTCACATGACCTGCTATTTTTTTTTATATTTTATTTAAAACCAATACATTTTAACATAAAAATAAAGAAACAGTATGGAACCTAATCAAATTTTTTTTTTTATTTTATTTAAAAACAACATACACATGATACAAGCCGACAATTAGCAAATCCAAAACCGTGACAGACAATGTCAGTACACACACAATAAACAAAAAAAAACATTTTAACATATTGATATAACGAAATTCTACCGTAAGAAACCCAACCCGTTTACGGGAAAAAAAAAACATACCGACTACAAAATAGAACGTCGGAGTCATAAAACATGTAGGAATAACTCCTATAATCATGTATATATGTATATACATACACATGCACATATACACATACATGTATGTGCACATATGTTCTTACAGCACAGACTGGATTATACTAGAACAAACAAACAAACAAAAAAAAAAGACTTATCACTAAAAAAAAAACTAGACAAACTAAATACATAACATCCAAAACAGAAGTGGCAGACAATGTCAGGTACACACAAAAAACATTGTAACACATTGATATAACAAATTCTACTAAAATAACCCAACCAACCGACTTCCAAACAAACAGTCGGAGTCATACACAAATAACCCGCACATAAAAGACAGAAGCTTACGACGACGTTTCGGTCCGACTTGGACCATTGACAAAGTCACACTAACTGAGGAGGAGCAGGACGGCTATATATAGGCAGGCTGCCTATATATAGCCGTCCTGCTCCTCCTCAGTTAGTGTGACTTTGTCAATGGTCCAAGTCGGACCGAAACGTCGTCGTAAGCTTCTGTCTTTTATGTGCGGGTTATTTGTGTATCGTTCCAGTCACGGTATTGTGCCTTTTTGTTATTTATAGTCGGAGTCATTATAAAACATGTAGGAATGAGTCCTACAAACATATATATATATATATATATATATATATATATATATATATATATATATATATATATATATATATATATATATATATATATATATATATATATACATATACGCATGCATATACACACATACGTGTATGTGCATTTGTTCGTACAGAACAAACTGGATCATACATAGAAATAAAGCTCTAAATGACTTTTCACCAAATAAACTAAAAAAATATTACATCCAATGATAGAACTATACCTAAGACATTGGTTCCCACAAACACACCTACACACACACAAAATTAATGTTACCGATTAACACTCAATATATAATATGACCTTCCAGTCAAATGAAGGGTATATATAAACCCCATCAAATACTTTTATATTTTCGTACATAGGTCATTTTGTACCCATTCAATACGCTAAAAAAGAGACGTATGACAAGGATAAATCTAACATCAGATTCGAATGTATAAAACATATCCTCACAATATACATATAAATATAAACCCCCTATATAAAATGGTTCTTATAACAATAAGAGAAAAAACAGAAAATCACATACTACTTTTGACTCTGTGATTTTACAAAATTCATAAAGGTCTACATACCCCGGAGCCCCCGACGGCTCCCTGCAAAAAAACTTTACCCACATCTACCACCTTGCAAACCAATCAACCTTCCTCATCAGGCTTCCAATCACTCCAAGAGGACACACCACTGAAGAGACCAACCCCTTGCCTCTCACCCCGTCACCAAACGGAGTAGACGTTCAACAGTAAGTTCACGATATCCCTCCGGAAAACTAATTACCCACCTTCCCCCATATAATTGTTTGTTCCTACATGCTGTCCTATAAAAACACGCCGCCAACGCTTTTATCCTAATGTTTCCCTCCACCTCCCTCATCCCCCAAGAAACATGCAAGTAATCAACTATTACGTATCTGATAGCCCTCCCCACCTCTTTGGGTACCCCTCCCATATCTAACATTAAAGCCCTGAGGGTTGATATGTCCCCCCCCCCAATAAAAAGAAAACCCTCTTCAACCACAATCTTACCACCTCCAAAGCAGAACAAAAATATACTACATGAAAAGCCGTTTCAACTTCCCCACAAAAACCGCATGATGCCTCTCTCACAAAACCCATTCGTCTTAGCACCTCTTTCGATGCTAACGTCCCCATAAGAAATCTATAAACTAATTCCCTCGCTCTTGCCGGTATTCTTAATTTACTAAATTCCACCCATATCACTCTCCAATCATATGTGGGATACACTGCCATCCCTTGCATTGATTCCTGACGACGACCCACACCCACTAACCGTTTTACCTTGAGTTTTTTAACATTGCATACCTTTAACATAAACCGCAACATATCTTCACACTCCACTAAGTCCCTGCCAC
This sequence comes from Cherax quadricarinatus, assembly GCF_038502225.1. NCBI lineage: Eukaryota > Metazoa > Arthropoda > Malacostraca > Decapoda > Parastacidae > Cherax > Cherax quadricarinatus. The sequence continues at coordinate 1,912,801 of NC_091311.1, read as the reverse complement.
CCCACCATTTGCGGATATCCCCCATCACCTCCCCCACCCGAAGACCCCTTTCCCCCGCTGCCCGAATATACCTCTGCTTCACATATAGCGCCTTCACCCTAGACCCTAATGCCATCAATCCCAATCCTCCCTGTCTTACCGCAGTCATTACCACATCTTTACCCAACCACGCCCTCCCATAACCCCACACATACCTTAAGACTCTTCTTTGTAATTCCATAATATCCTGACTTCTTAAGGGGTAAATTTCCGCCACTCCCCACACCTTACTATAAATCAGCGTATTTACCACCACAACCCTTTGATGCAAGGTTACATCCCCGGCCCTTAGACTCCTGAGCCTACTCAAAGCTCTGTCCATTACCATTTCTGAATTAACCCTCCTGCTCTCCTGTACATCTGCTAAATACAAAATCCCACAAATATTTAGCCTATCTACAGTTATCCATCCAAACTCCTCCCCCAAGGTCCCTCCTACCCAATTGCCTACCTCCAGCAACCGTGATTTCTGCTTATTAACTCTCATCCCAGTAGCATTCCCAAAAATCTCAATTACCCTTCCCACTTTACTTAAATCTTCTATCTCATTAAGTAAAACAGTTGTATCATCTACATAACCAACAATATTCCCACCAAATCCACCTCTCTCCCCCATCCTTCCCATCCCACCATCAACCAGAACATAGAAAGGATTCTGCATACATGCAAAGAGTATTTGGGAGAGTGGACACCCCTGCCTTAAACCCCTCCCCATGCTTACTGAACTACCCAACCTACCATTTACCTGTACTCTCATCGATGCATTCTCATACAATGTCCTCACCCATCCAACCACCCTCCCTCCAAAACCCATTCTCACCATACTCTCAAACAAAAAGTCCCTATCCACATAATCATAAGCTTTCTCCCAATCCAGACCTAGAATACCTCCCTTACTACTACCCTCAAGGAAATCCCGAATACGTCCATGACCTACCCGCATACTCCTCCCCGGGATACCAAATTGTCCCCCATGTATCACCGACCCCATGACCTTCTTCAGTCTATTACCCAAAATTTTCGCAAAAACCTTGTAATCTGCACACATCAAAGATATTGCTCGGTAAGCACTCAACTCTCTTCCCCCCCTCTTCTTTGGCACCAAAACTATGACACCCGTACTTTGCGATGTGCCCAACTTCCCACTAGTTAACATATGATCCAATAGCCTAACAAAGCACTGCCTAATACACCCCCAATGTGCTCTATAAAAATCATTTGGTATACCGTCTATCCCTGGTGTTTTCCCGGTACTCATCCCGAAAACTGCCTCTTCCACCTCAACCTCACTTATACCAACCTCCAACCCCACTCTATCCTGCTCACTTAAAACGCTATGGAACCCCCCTTCAAAAATACCCTCCCAGGAACCCCCCTCCCTCCAACTCCATTTCTCCCTAAACCAACTATCAGCATAGAGACTCATACTTTCCGTATTGGATAGGACTCGACCCACTGGATACCCTCCCACCCCAGGGCTTGTCTCCAATTGTAGAATGGTGTTTACACTCTGTCGGTCCCTAAATTTACGTAAAACAAACCCAGACGGCTTATCACCCCACAATACATCCTCTAACCCCGCCCTAACCCTAATTGCATCAAACCTATCATTGTGTATTTCAGCGATCCTGCTCCGCAGACTGTCCATGTCATCCCTCCTACCACCTCCCCCAACATAACAATCTTGCAACTGTCCCTCCAGATAATTTTGCAACCCAAAACGCCACCTCGCCTCTTCCCGTCCCCTAACCTTAAAAAAATTCGCTATTCCCGGTTTTGCCTGCATTTCCCACCAATCTAACAGATCTATCTCCCTGTCCCTAGCCTCCCAAAAAGGCAACCACCAATCACTGAAAAAAGGCCCCTCCTCCTCCTCCTTAAGAAGCCTTACATTTAATTTCCAGTACCCAGAATAAATACGCACCACTCCATCCCACATCAAATCTGCTATTACCGCCCTGTGATCCGAAAACCCCACATCGAAGGTTTGCACCCTCACAACATCTATACCCTGCTTAATATAAATTCTGTCCAATCGCGCTTCATATCCCCTACGGACGAACGTGTGCTCCACTAGGTATCCCCCCCTCCCCACCACATCAACAACCCCAATATCTCGCAATACATCCCTCAGCACACTCAGCACACAACCCGCCCCTCTCGGTTCGACATCACCACTCCTAATCACACAATTCCAATCACCACCTATTGCCGTTATAGCAGGCAAACCTCTCAAGTGATACAGCAATACCTCTCTGACAAAATCTACTTTTACCCTGGTATTGCTAGTTGCTGGCATGTAAACTCCTACAAAACTAGCTCGACTCTCACCCCAGACACCATCCACCCTCACGACCCTCCCCCCCCCCTCTTCCCAGCCGATGACACGCAAGGGGCTGGTCTCCTTTATCGCCACTGCTACCCCACCTTTCAATTGCAAACCACTGGTAACATACATCCGATATCCTTTTAACCGCAACACACAACCAGCCCTATGATTATGCTCTTGCAAAAAGCAAATATCTACATCAAACCGCCGTAAAAACCACTCCAACCAAACTTTCTTAACCTCAGTCTTAAGTCCATTGACATTAAGCGTGACACTTCTGAAAATTATAGAAGTGGCGGCTTTCCCCTATGCCGCTGGGATTTACTCGCTGCACTTTTCACATTGCGTATTCCCTTACCACTCGAGTTATCCTGTGCAGTCACCTCCCCCCTCCCTCTCCCACTGTGCAACTCAGGCGCACCTCTACCACTATGTGGCATCGGCTCCACAACCGCTGCCCATGACTTCTTCCCCGGCCTCTGCCCCGGGGTAATAACCTCGTCTATCTCTGATGCCGCAGTTCTTTTTCTAGAACTTCCACTTACACACATCTCACCCTCAGACGAATCCTCCTGGTGTACCTCCACGGCCACCACACGCTCCAGCCTTTTCTTACTCAAGTCTTTCTCCACAATTTGTTGTCCCTCCAGCTCTCCAACTTCACATAAACTGAGGACACCTTCAGCACCGAGCTCATCCCCATCCAAAAAATCCTTGATGACATCTGCCAGTAAACCCTCCTGAGTCGAAGCTTCCTGGACTAAAGACTCCTCAGATAACACCTTCGACTCCCCCGTCTCCCCTGGGATAGTGACACACGTCTCCTCCTCCGCCACCTCCCGGTCGACCTCCTTGCTCCAGAGATCAGGCCTCCGGCCTCCCGAGGCAACAGAGCCAGGCACCAAATCACACGACTGTTGAATCACAATCGGCGTTTCCAGAATTCGAGGAGCCCGCCTCCTAGGACACTGGGCTGCCATGTGCTCATAAGAGCTGCACAGACGACATGTTTTTCTCTGACCCGCATAGTACACATAAACCTGTGTTCTACAACCGGTCATCGTTACATACGATGGTATAGGCCTTGTTAAAGACATTTTAAGGGTGTAAGAACCTTCTGGCATTCCTTCATACGGACCATCCCTCCATACCCCCATGGTTGCAGAATGCACTGTCCCATAACTGCGAAAAAACTCCTGTAGTCCATACGCCGTAGCCTCGAAGGGTACATTCCGTACCTTCACCCATGTGAAGTACTTAGAAACATCATGTAACACAACATCCATCGCTGAATTCACACTCATGCGTTGTTCCTGGTACTGCTCGACAATTCTTGTGTAGAAGCCGGCTCTCAGAAATTTCACGAAGATTCTTGTCAAACCATTAAGAGCGACGCCATATAATTCCTCGTTGGGGATACCATATGTGTCCCTGATGATGTTAGGGAGAAGTACGTTCATCGTATCTCCACTTAACGTACCACGAACCAGCTCTATGCAGATAGTATTTACTCTCCGTACTGTATGTTCAGCCATTTTGATATCCCAAAATGAGCAGCGCACGTCCACACTACTCAATGGTTGTTGATGTACTGTGGTAGCTCGCCTGAAAAACAGCAGAGGGGTGCTGGGCACAACCGCACTCCACCGTAGTCAGGCAGCGAATGGAACCTAATCAAATTGACTGACAAACGGATCGTACCTACATGCTCGCAAGATATTGCTGCCAAACATACAACAATAACTTACAGCAAGAACATAGCTAAAAAATTATGTCACAGGGTCATGAATTGACATATATACAAAACCTTGCATATATATAAATTGTACATATAAATGACATCTGACAAAGGTTCAATACACTTGAACATGAAATATACAAAGAAGTTATATCAGTTAAATCCCATCATTCACATTAATCAAAAACCAAAACCTAACATCATAATCTTACTAGAAAATCTACATACTTATCCCTAACAATACAGCTGTACATATACCAACATACAAATAAACAGAAAAAGAATACAGCTTAGGACACAATAACTGAAGCACTATACTGTTACAATACACCCATATACAACTCTCAGACACAAATGGACTACGTCACTAAACTGTCTAGCTATGTCTGTATACCATACAGACTAAAACTTAACATCAAGAACTTGCATTAACACCAAACCGGTATCAGGGTACAGACCATAATTATAAACTTTAAAAAGAATCAATCATGCATATATAAAGTATTACATAACGTCTGACCCATGACAAAGGCTCAATACAATAGAAAGGGATATATATTTATATATATATACACACACACCCACACACCCACACCCACACACCCACATCCACACACCCACATCCACACACACACACCCACACGTACACACAAAATTTTTCACAAAATCACATTAATCAGATGCACTGTATGCACAATGCAAAACAGTATATAAGTATATATCATCGTGCCAAAAACCCAGCACGTAACATAAATACAAACTAAAACACACTTCATGTCGCAAAGAACTTATTTCTCAAGAATCATGTTATACAAGACTGATACACATCATAATTATACATAAAAAAGTCTACTATATTATACCTACATTCTGAAAAGTGTTATATCTAACATAACGAGACCTTGAGCTCTACATCCACACTTGGATGCCATAAAGTCTCAATGAAAACCAGGAAACCATTCCAAACCCACATTCACAACACTCTCACGACCCCCCCCAGGGAGGCGAGCCCGCTGTGACCCCCTGACTCACTCCAACCTATGAAAACCCCTTCGCTCACTCATTATCAGTCACAGATTTACGAGAATCCCTAACGTTAGCATTCTATACCCCTCTGAGAAAGCCTGATCCCACCTCCTCCCATACAAATCTCTGTTACGACACATCGTACGATAAAACGTTACCGCAAGAACCTTCCCTCGCTCTTCACTATCCCCTCTCCCCCTCATCACCCACGACATATATATATAATCTACCATGATATAATCTAAAGCTCTTATGACACCCTCGTCTAACCCACCCATATCTAGACTTAAAGCACGCAAAACCGACACCCCACGGCCCCCCACCCTCTGTACCAACCTACTTAACCAGCACCTAACCTCCTCTAGCCCTTCACAAAAGTAAACTACATGGAACGCTGTCTCATCCCCTCCACAGATACCACACCCCCCACCCTCTACAACCTGTCTGTTTCGTAATATCTCACCAGACGGAAGGATCCCATGCAGAAAACGAAACATCACCTCACGCGCCCGAGGGTTTAACTTCATTTTACTAAATCTAAACCAAATACTCTTCCACGCATACATGGGGAACAAACCCTCAACTGGGACAACGCACCTACCTACAAGTAACCTACACAAAACCCTTATACGAACCTTTCTCAGTTCCCTAACCAACATCACAGCCCTCAAAACTATTTCACATTCCCTCAACTCCATTCCTCGATACCACATACCCAGCCTGTCGTGTATCCTTCCCAAACGCCCCGCGTTCACACCCTCACGCAACACTTCCCATTTAATAACCACACATTTAGCCCTCCATCTCAAATCCATCAACCCCAACCCACCCTGACTTACAGGTAACATTACAACTTCCCTCCGTAACCAATCACAACGTGAACCCCACAAAAATTTGTACACCCGTCTTAGAATCCCCGCAATCGCTGTCCCTGTAATTGGGAACACAGCTGCAACATGCCAAACCTTACTATACAATAAAATGTTCACGACTATCACTCGCTGTATCAGAGTTAGGTGCTGGGGTCTCAGAACACCTAGACGCCCCACGATTCTTTCCAATAACCTATCCGAGTTTTCCTCCCGCGCCGCAACCATGTCATCCCTATAAATAATACCACAAATCTTTAAAGACACCGCCCATTGTGTACGAATGGTATATAATACCGACAAGATGAGAGTAAGACACATCTGGGTATCTTTATTGTAGACGTTTCGCCATCCAGTGGCTTTATCAATACAAATTCCAGGACAAAAGTTGAAGACAGTAGAACTATGTACAGAAGATGAGGTAATCAGTCCCTCAACCTAGGAGTAGGTGCGAACAGCACCATAGTCGTGGAGATTCTGAAGCAGAAGAAAGAATCCTGGCGCTTATATAGTAACGTCAGGTGAAGCAGACGAGGGCAAATTCACTGGTGGGCGGGATTCCCCAGTGGAAGTAGGTCCTTCCCAAAGAGATGGGTTAGTTGTAGTAGTAGTAGTTGTCGTAGTTGTGAAGGTTATGTACATGTCCTCAGAATTAAGATTCCATGATGTTGCAGTGTCTGACAAGTTGTGTACGAATGGTATATAATACCGACAAGATGAGAGTAAGACACATGTGCAACATCTGGGTATCTTTATTGTAGACGTTTCGCCATCCAGTGGCTTTATCAATACAAATTCCAGGACAAAAGTTGAAGACAGTAGAACTATGTACAGAAGATGAGGTAATCAGTCCCTCAACCTAGGAGTAGGTGCGAACAGCACCATAGTCGTGGAGATTCTGAAGCAGAAGAAAGAATCCTGGCGCTTATATAGTAACGTCAGGTGAAGCAGACGAGGGCAAATTCACTGGTGGGCGGGATTCCCCAGTGGAAGTAGGTCCTTCCCAAAGAGATGGGTTAGTTGTAGTAGTAGTAGTTGTCGTAGTTGTGAAGGTTATGTACATGTCCTCAGAATTAAGATTCCATGATGTTGCAGTGTCTGACAAGTTGTGTACGAATGGTATATAATACCGACAAGATGAGAGTAAGACACATGTGCAACATCTGGGTATCTTTATTGTAGACGTTTCGCCATCCAGTGGCTTTATCAATACAAATTCCAGGACAAAAGTTGAAGACAGTAGAACTATGTACAGAAGATGAGGTAATCAGTCCCTCAACCTAGGAGTAGGTGCGAACAGCACCATAGTCGTGGAGATTCTGAAGCAGAAGAAAGAATCCTGGCGCTTATATAGTAACGTCAGGTGAAGCAGACGAGGGCAAATTCACTGGTGGGCGGGATTCCCCAGTGGAAGTAGGTCCTTCCCAAAGAGATGGGTTAGTTGTAGTAGTAGTAGTTGTCGTAGTTGTGAAGGTTATGTACATGTCCTCAGAATTAAGATTCCATGATGTTGCAGTGTCTGACAAGTTGTGTACGAATGGTATATAATACCGACAAGATGAGAGTAAGACACATGTGCAACATCTGGGTATCTTTATTGTAGACGTTTCGCCATCCAGTGGCTTTATCAATACAAATTCCAGGACAAAAGTTGAAGACAGTAGAACTATGTACAGAAGATGAGGTAATCAGTCCCTCAACCTAGGAGTAGGTGCGAACAGCACCATAGTCGTGGAGATTCTGAAGCAGAAGAAAGAATCCTGGCGCTTATATAGTAACGTCAGGTGAAGCAGACGAGGGCAAATTCACTGGTGGGCGGGATTCCCCAGTGGAAGTAGGTCCTTCCCAAAGAGATGGGTTAGTTGTAGTAGTAGTAGTTGTCGTAGTTGTGAAGGTTATGTACATGTCCTCAGAATTAAGATTCCATGATGTTGCAGTGTCTGACAAGTTGTGTACGAATGGTATATAATACCGACAAGATGAGAGTAAGACACATGTGCAACATCTGGGTATCTTTATTGTAGACGTTTCGCCATCCAGTGGCTTTATCAATACAAATTCCAGGACAAAAGTTGAAGACAGTAGAACTATGTACAGAAGATGAGGTAATCAGTCCCTCAACCTAGGAGTAGGTGCGAACAGAACCATAGTCGTGGACTGAGGGACTGATTACCTCATCTTCTGTACATAGTTCTACTGTCTTCAACTTTTGTCCTGGAATTTGTATTGATAAAGCCACTGGATGGCGAAACGTCTACAATAAAGATACCCAGATGTTGCACATGTGTCTTACTCTCATCTTGTCGGTATTATATACCATTCGTACACAACTTGTAAGACACTGCAACATCATGGAATCTTAATTCTGAGGACATGTACATAACCTTCACAGCTACGACAACTACTACTACTACAACTAACCCATCTCTTTGGGAAGGACCTACTTCCACTGGGGAATCCCGCCCACCAGTGAATTTGCCCTCGTCTGCTTCACCTGACGTTACTATATAAGCGCCAGGATTCTTTCTTCTGCTTCAGAATCTCCACGACTATGGTGCTGTTCGCACCTACTCCTAGGTTGAGGGACTGATTTCCTCATCTTCTGTACATAGTTCTACTGTCTTCAACTTTTGTCCTGGAATTTGTATTGATAAAGCCACTGGATGGCGAAACGTCTACAATAAAGATACCCAGATGTTGCACATGTGTCTTACTCTCATCTTGTCGGTATTATATACCATTCGTACACAACTTGTCAGACACTGCAACATCATGGAATCTTAATTCTGAGGACATGTACATAACCTTCACAACTACGACAACTACTACTACTACAACTAACCCATCTCTTTGGGAAGGACCTACTTCCACTGGGGAATCCCGCCCACCAGTGAATTTGCCCTCGTCTGCTTCACCTGACGTTACTATATAAGCGCCAGGATTCTTTCTTCTGCTTCAGAATCTCCACGACTATGGTGCTGTTCGCACCTACTCCTAGGTTGAGGGACTGATTACCTCATCTTCTGTACATAGTTCTACTGTCTTCAACTTTTGTCCTGGAATTTGTATTGATAAAGCCACTGGATGGCGAAACGTCTACAATAAAGATACCCAGATGTTGCACATGTGTCTTACTCTCACACCGCCCATTCTTTAACAACATTACATCTCCCCCCCACACCCCACACCCAAGAACCCAACGCCATGCACCTTGACTTTGCACTATTTACCTGCATACCCGTGGCACTTCCAAATAATTGCACCACCTCGTCCAACACTCCCATTGACATCCCTTCACGAATGAGAACAGTGGTGTCGTCAACATATCCAATTAACCCCGGCCAGGCCCTCCCACCCCCCACACTTCCCTCACATGGCGTACATAAGCTACGGTCAACCATTCTATAAAAGGGGTCTTGGAAACACGCAAACAATATTTGGGACATGGGGCATCCCTGTCTAAAGCCTCTTCCCATTGCAATTTCCCTCCCCATACACCCATTAATCTGTGTCATCATTTTCGCCCCCTTGTACAACGTATTTACCCACTCGACTATTTCCTCCCCAAAACCCTGTCTCCTAAGTATAACCTGCAAAGCTCCCCTTTCCACTCTATCATATGCTCCCTGCCAATCTAGAGCCAACAAAGCCGCCCCTCCACTTCCACCCTTAGCTTCCACAAAACTTCTCAGTATCCCATGTCCTTCAATCATCGACCTTCCCGGCAACCCAAACTGAGATTTTGACACCACCCTCCCCACAACACATTTAAACCTATTACCTAAAATTTTTGCAAACACCTTATAGTCTGCACACATCAGTGATATGGCTCGGTACTCCCGAAGGGTGGGCTGCCCCTTGACCTTCGGGACCAACACTACAACTGCTGTTTCCTGCTTCTCCCCCAACTTACCCTTCTCCTTCATACGATTAAATAACCGAACTATAAATTCCTTTATCAACGCCCAATGTTGTAAATAAAATTCTACCGGGAGACCGTCAATATCGGGAGCTTTCCCCTTCCTCATTCCCCTTAACGCATTCTCTATTTCCTCTGCCGTAATAGTCCCACCTAAAGCCTTTCATTCACTATTTCCTAAATTACACGTCACATACGTACACACCTTGTCCAACGCCACGTCACCCACCCCCCCACTGTTCCAGTACTTCTCGTACCAATCCTCCGCATACGCACACATCCCCTTCGTGGTTCGTATCTCCTGCCCTACTCTATAATTCCCAACCATCTCCATTACCTCTAAACATGGTATAGCTGTCACCGCCTGCCTTTGCTTTTGATGCCGCAAAACACACGCTGACGGCTTGTCGCCCCAAAGCACTTCCTCCACCCCTGCCTGCATCCTTACAGCTTGAAACCTTTCATTTTGCAACACCCTCAACCTTCCCTTTATTTCAGCTATTTCATCCATAGGAAAATTATTCCCACCCACCCCCCTCCCATAGCAACCTCTTAACCTATCCTCTAAATAGTTAGCCAGTCCATATTTTAAATTATTAATACGTTTTCCCTCTCTCACATAAAACTTTCTAATCCTTTCCTTTGCGACACTATCCCACCATGTCACAATGTCATCCACTCCCTGTTCTTCCACACTAAGCTCCCTCCATAGGACTGAAAACCCCTCCAACCCCTCCTCATCACCTAACACACTTATATTTAATTTCCAATAACTTCTGTATATGTCCGCAAGCGTCCCCCACCCAACCTCCACCACCACTGCCCTATGATCTGACATTGTAGCCTCAACAGTAAAGATTTCACTTCCACTCCCTGAGAAAGGTACACTCTATCTAGTCTCGCAGCATATCCACTCCTAACAAACGTATATTCAGTCTCCCACACCGCCCCCCCAAAGGCATCACGTAGCCTAACATCCCTTAATAAATCCCTAAGAGCCACAGACATATATCCAGCCCCTCTTGGGTCCACATCAGCCACCCTGATTACACTATTCCAGTCCCCACCAACTATCGCCACCTCTGGCAGTGCACTTAAGAAAAACACAAGATCCTCACACACAAAATCATTCTTTACCTTTATGTTATTTTCTGCCGGCACATACACACTCACAAAAGACACACGCTTACCCATCCACCACCCATCCACACGCAACACCCTCCCTCCCCCTCCTCCCTCGCTTCTCTGCAAAACAAACAGGCTCGTCTCCCTTATTAAAATTCCCACACCACCTTTTAGACGGGGAGATGGCAGGTTAACTACTCGAAATCCTGCCACCTCCAACACCCTACCCTCTTTGAAATTGTGCTCCTGAAGGAACACAACATCCATTCTAGATTTATTCAGAAAATTACGAAACCAATCTCTCTTCATTCCGCTACATAACCCATTAACATTTGCAGACATACACCTAAGACCTATTAAAGTTTCCACCCCTGCTTCCTCTCATCACTCTTTACAACTCCAGAGCTTGAATTTACGTTCGACACCTTCAGAGTGCTCTCTTTCCCTCCCCCCTTCTTCCGGTGCCTCCTATCATGGCTACCACCACCTACACCACTACCTTCACACTTTACCTCAGTCTGTTTCCCAGGCCTTTGTGCAGGCGTAAGGACGTCATCAGAATCTGATGTAGCCGCCCTCTTTCTCGTGACAGTCATGTTTCACATGTCTTGGTCAGATGTTACCTCTCGATGAACCTCCACCTCCACCTGAGAATGGTTCAATGTTTCAATGGACGACTCCAGACTTTCTGGAAGCGACGATTCTCCAATGACACCACGCTCAGATGTAATGTCCCTCTCTGGCGGTGACAACGTCTTCAACACCTCCACCAATTCCTCCTCAATCTCAAGAACCTTCTCCTGTACTTGCCTCTCCTCCTTATCCACAGGAGACGACACCTGATCAGGCAGTTGGGGGCGTGACTCCAACTCACCGCCAGTCCTGTGTGCCCGATCCACTATCTCGCTCCACAAAACACCACGCCCTCCATCCGATGTTTGTTCCTCACCTGCCACCTTTGAAGCAGGGGCTGCGACGTCCACCACAGGTCCAGGCACATGTCTTCGCTTGTCACAGGTCGCTGCTATGTGATCATACTCACCACATAGGCGGCACGTACGTCGTTGTCCTGGGTACATTACCATTGCCTGCATCCTGAAATCTTGTAGATACACATAGGATGGTATTGGGTGCCTCAAAGTCATTTTGAGGTTGAAAGAACCCTCTGGAAAACCAGCATAGGCTCCTGCCGCCCACGTACATGTTGAGCATAATGCACCGTCCCATACTTCTCAAAAACTTTCCTTATATCCGCCTCGTCCGCCTCAAAGGAAACGTTGCGTAACTTGATCCACGTATAATACCGTGAAACATCTATCATTCTTACAGTGACAGCTGGTGTGACGTTAAGACTCACGTCCTGAAACCTGGCGACTAACGATTCATAAACCGTTGCTGATAGCAGTTTGACGAAAATCCGTTGTCCTCCGTTCAATGCTTCACCATACAAGTCACTATCTTGTACTCCATATGTCTCCCGGATGATCTTTGGCAATAAGACTTGCGCAGAACTGGGCGTTATCGTTCCTTTAAGTAGCTCAATGCCAACAGTATTTATCCTTCGTCTCAGACTAACCGCCATCTTGACAATCACAGTGCACCTAAGTTGTTAGCCGAGGTGTGACAGCACCACTTCACACCACTGCAGCCAGGTAACTGACAAGGGAGCTCGCCGACAAACAGCAGAGGGGTGCAGAGCACAACCGCACTCTACCGTGGTCAGGCAGTGAAATGACCTGCCATTGCAGAGATTACTTAAACTCCTACCCCCCCCAAGTGAAAAACTGTCCAGTTTCACCTGGCTATACACAAGATCTATAACTCATTCACTTGAACATATATAATGAAAATGTGAAAAAACATCTGTAACAATACATAAGCAAAAACACCCCAGGCAAGATCTTACATTATATACAATACCAAAACGTTCCACTAGTTAAAAAACAGGTATGAATGCCTCATTATTATGACAAGTTACATTGCTCATATATAGGTAGACATGTATAATTACAGGTTAAAATATGCTTATATACTAACATGCTTATGTACATCCTTACGAAACATGAAGGAATCCTTAGATAAATTATAATCATCGGTGGTCACAATAACACCAAGACATTACATTGAATATCACATTGAATATCACCTCAACATCCTTTCCTCACACAATTCCACACACACTCACACAATCGACCTCTGCAACACATCCCCCTCCCTGGGAAAGCCAGCCCGTTCGTGCTCCTGACCACTTATAAAGACCATAAATCCCTCAAAAGAAAGTCCCTGTAGCCCTCTGAGAAATCCCTCTCCCACCTCCTACCATATATTTCCCTGTTGCGACACTTTGTTCCATAAAGGGATGCTGCTATGGCCATCCTATGTTCCTCCGCCCCTTTGTCTCTCATTGCCCATGATATATACACAAAATCAACCACTAAGTAAGCCACTGCTTTTTGAACCTTTACCCCAACCCCACCTACATCTAAACTGAGTGCTCTCAAAACCGACAACCCTTTCCCCCCCACATACCGGATTACTTTCCCTAACCATTCCCGCACAATCCTTAGGCTTTCACAAAAATAAACTACATGAAAAGCTGATTCATCTACCCCACAAACCTGACACTCCCCACCCTCCCTTATTCGCCTTTTTCGTAAAACAACCCCAGACGGCAATATTCCTTGAAGAAACCTATACATTACCTCCCTCACGCGTGGCCGGATGCATAACCCTTTTAATCGACCCCAAATGTCTTCCCATGCGTACATCGGGTACACTCCTTCCGTTGCCACTGCCACCCTAGGCCATATCTTCCTCTCCATGGACCCTACCCGCATGTTTCTCGGCTCTCTGACCATCATCAATAGATGCCACAACTCCTCACCATCTCTCAAATCTTGTCCCTTCCACCATCTCCGAAGATCTCCCTGCAGCATCCCCAACCCTCCACTCCCTTCCCCCCAAGCCCTTAGCAACCCATGTTTCACATATACACACTTCAACCTTCTTTCCAAATGAATTAACCCCAGCCCTCCCAAGGCCACCGGAAGTGTTACCACCTCCCTTTTCAACCAATCGCATCCCGAACCCCAGATAAAACGGAAAACTCTGCTCAACAATCTCCGGACATCCCCATACACCAAAGGGTACAAAGCTGCCACATGCCATATTTTGCTGTACAAAAGCACATTGACCACAATGACCCTCTGGTGTAACGTAAGATGTGTCGGCCTCAATCCTGACAATCTTCCCAATACCCTATCTACCACACCCTTTGAATTATTCTCCCTCGCCATCTGAGCATTACCCATATACACAACTCCACAAATTTTCACCCAGTCCACGACACTCCACCTCACCCCGCCACCCCCGCCCTCCCGCCCATCCCATTCACCCAATCTCATGAGCTTTGATTTGTGCACATTCACTGCCATACCTGTTGCCATCCCAAAAACATCTATAACTCTCTCCAGACCCTCCAATCCCTCCCTCCCACTCACTAGGACAGTTGTGTCATCACCGTAACCTATGATACCGGGACTCCCACCTCGTATGTCCTCCCTTACCCCCTCCTGTATGCACCTTTCCACTGCCCTATAAAACGGATTCTGTAAACATGCAAATAATATTTGTGACAACGGGCAACCTTGCCTCAATCCCCTGCCCATTTTCACATGCAACCCCACCCTCCCATTTATCTGTACACACATCCCAGCTCCCCGATATAAAGTACGTGCCCAATTCACAATGTCCTCCCTGAACCCCTGCCGCTCCATGATTCTCCACAGAGCCTCCCTCTCGACACTGTCATATGCTGTTCTCCAATCTAACGCCAATACCCCTCGTTCCCCCTCTTGCTGACCCTCAATAAACCTTCTAATAACCCCATGCCCCTCATACATTGATCTCCCCGGAATCCCATATTGATCCCTCACTATTACCTTTCCAATGACCTTTTTTATACGATTTCCCAAAATTTTTGCAAAAAGTTTGTAGTCTGCACACATGAATGATATCATCCGGTAATCTCTCACTGTGCACTGACTTTCACCCTTTGGCACCAAAACTACTAGTGCTGTCGCCAGCAAAGGTTCCAACACACCCCTCTCTTTTATGATATTAAATAATTGCACCAAAAAATCTTTTAATACTCCCCAATGCTGTATGTAAAACTCCGCAGGCAGCCTATCTATCCCCGGCGCCTTACCCCTGCTCATACTCATTAAAGCCGTCCACACCTCTTCCTCCACAATAGGCCCCTGTAACTGTTCCCTGTCGTCCCTGTCCAGCACACTCTGCACCCATCCCCCTGTCTCTCTTAAAGCCCCCTCTCTCACACCCACACTCCTCATATGTGTGCACTAAGCCAAGCATCAACATACCCTCCCATCCCCTCTGTCGTTACCAAATCTTGTCCCTCCCTATACCCCTCGATGTCCTCAAGAACTCTCAAACCCACCATTTCCATTGCAATGCGCCGGTGCCCCTGCCCTCGCAGGACACACGCCGATGGTCTATCACCCTACATGACCTCCCCCAACCCCCCTAAAACCCTTGCCGCATCAAACCTCTCATTTTGCACTTCCATTAGGCGTTCCTTCACTCCCTCTATGTTAGCCACTGGGGCTCCCATCCCCCCCCTTCCTCTCTCATAATACTCCCTTAACTGCCCCTCAAGATACCTAATAAGCCCATAAGCCAACTGATTCTCGTGCCTTCCCTGTCGGACATAGAACTCTCGAATTCTCGTCTTCGCCGTCACATCCCACCATCTCAACACATCCCCATTGACTTCCATCCCTTCCCATAAGCCTTTCCACCATTGTGCAAATAGGACCCTCCCCTCAACATCTTGAAGCAACCGAACATTCAATTTCCAATAACTCTTATACCTGTTCGGCCGACCCTCCCATCCCAAATCCACCAAAACACCTCTATGATCGGAAAAAAAGACATCCAAAACCCTTACACTCCGCACCACTGCTTTCCTTGTCACGCATATCCTGTCCAGCCGTGCAGCATACCCCTGCCTCACAAAGGTGTGCTGCACCTCCCACGCTGCCCCCCCTCCACATCCACCAACCCCACCCCGGTTAACAGGTCCCTCAGAACGCCAGAACAATATCCTGCTCCCCAAGGTTCCACATCCTTGCGGCGTATAACGCAGTTCCAGTCCCCTCCCACCACAGCTAATGCTGGAAGCGACCTTAAGTGATACACCAACACTTCACGTACAAACTCATTCTTCACTCGACTGTCCCCCTCCGCCGGACCATAAACACACACAAAAGACATCTTATCTCTTCCCCATGTCCCATCCACTCTTATAACCCTCCCCTCACCCCCCTCCTCACAATGATGTACAGTAAACGGGCTAGCCTCCCTCACCAAAATAGCCACTCCTCCTTTCAATCTCGTTGAGTGTGCCGCATATACAGTATACCCCTCAATCATCAACATACAACCCGGCTTGTGGTTGTGCTCTTGCACAAACACTACATCTACACCATACCTAATGAGCATCTCATGAAACCATTCTCACTTCCTAGAATTTTTCAGACCATTAACATTTATAGAGAGACTCTTGAATTTGTCAATGGAGGTTTTCCTTTACGTATTGCACCACCTTTATCCCCCTTCCCCTTTATACACCCTTGATCTTCAATCACCATTCTGTGATCTGCTTTCACATGCCCCTTGCCCCTGGACCCCCAGGTCCATGCTCAACCACTTCAGCCCAAACCTTTTTGCCCGAACGCTGTGCCGGAGTGAGCACATCATCCACGTCCGAGGGCACTGCCGCTCTCTTCCGTGACACTCGAGCCTTTCTCCCCGCCTCCACCCGGAAGCCATCCCCGTGCACTTCCGCCACCACCGTGCCAATGTGCAACCCAGCCTCAACCTGGGTCTCTGACATGCCTCCCCCCCTCTCACCACCTGGAACCCCAGCAGCATCCAGGGCACCCACAAGCCCCTCAACTGTGACCTCTCCTGGGGTCCCTAACAGGTCGTGGAGGACTGAATCAATGGTAGCCTCCACGGCCCTGTCCTCACCCAGTGACACCACATCTTTGGTCTCCGGTGCCTGCCCGGCAGTGCATGTCTCTCTCGGAAGAGTTACACACTCTTCCTTCCTCAAGGCCTCCTTGACCTCCACACTCCAAGCCTTGTTCAAGGAAACCGACTCAGGTCATGCCAAATTCAACGTCTCAAGGTCCTCTGATGCCTCCTTATGCTGTTCCTTCGCCTGTGTACCCTGTTGTTTAACACACTGTGCAGCAATGTGATCATAGGCACCGCATAATCGACAGGTACGTTGTTGCCCTGTGTATGTCACCATTACTTGAGTCCTGAAGTCTTCTAGGAAAATATAGGAAGGAATAGGATGCCTCAATGTCATTTTTAAGGAAAAACTTCCTTCAGGCATCCCAGAATACGATCCTTCCTTCCATTTCCCCAATGCCGCCATATGAACAGTCCCAAACTTCTCGAAGACGGCACGTAGGTCTGCCTCATTAGCCTCAAAGGGTACATTTCTGATCTTCACCCACGTATAATGGCGGGACACATCATGTAGCCTTACTGTCACTGCAGGATTCATTGGTACACAAAGATCTTGGAATCTGGCGACTATGTCCTCGTATACACTTGCATTGAGAAATTTCACAAAAATTCTGTATGCCCCGTTCAAGGCTACGCCACACAGCTCTTTGTTGGCAATGCCGTATGTGTCCCTGATGATGGCAGGTAATAAAACTTGAGCTGAGTGGGCATGCACAGCCCCACGCACCACTTCTATGCCGACAGTGTTTACCCTTCTTCTTGCCTGCTGCGCCATTTTGAGAAAACCAAGTTGTCACTGGCTGACAGCAGAGGGCAGGCTCCGCTCACGTCCGCTCGTCCCAGAGGTTGAGCGACGAATGTTGCTGAGCATTCAGTAGAATGGAGCATTCTGTTAGGTAATGTAATTAAAAATAAAGTTTAATTGGGTCACAGGTTAGACATTTATGAGATACAATAATGAGAAACATTTATGAGATACAATTTATGAGATACAATTATTCATTATTTATTTAGTTGTGGGTGATTAAGTGATTTTTGAGAAGAGACTTGAATTTATAAACAGACAGTGTTTCTTTTATATTCACAGGTAATGAATTCCAGATTTCAGGGTCTTTTATGTGCATTGAGATTTTGCATAGCGTGAGATGGGCTCGAGGAACATCAAAGAGTGATCTGTGCCTTGTGTTATGGTCGTGTGTTCTGTTGAGGTTGGTAAGGAGACGTTTGAGGGGAGGGTTTATATCAGAATTAAGTGTTCTATGAATGTAGTAGGTGCAGTAATAAGTATGGATGTTTTGAATGGTGAGTAGGTTTAGAGTTTTGAATATTGGTGGAGTGTGCTGCCTGTAGTGGGAATTTGTTATCATTCTGACTGCAGCCTTTTGTTGGGTAATTAATGGTCTGAGATGGTTTATTGTTGTTGAGCCCCATGCACAAATTCCATAGATGAGATAGGGGTAAATAAGAGAGTGATATAGGGCCAGGAGGGCTGACTGTGGAACATAGTACCGTATCTTCGATAGTATGCCTACGGTGTTGGAAATTTTTTTGGAAATTTGTTGTATATGTGTTTGAAATTTGAGTCTATTATCAAGGTGGATTCCTAAGAATTTTCCTTCTGTGAGTTTTGTGATAGGTGATCCGTTTATCATTATGTTAAGAGGGACGTCTGTAGCTCTGTTACCAAACTGAATGAAAGTAGGTTTTGTCAATGTTTAGAGTAAGTTTGTTAGTACTCATCCAGGTAGATATTTTCTGTAATTCGGTATTTACAGTATTGGCTAGCGTGACTGGGCTCGGGTGAGAGAAGACGTATGTAGTGTCATCTGCAAATAGTGTGGGTTTGAGTAGTTGCGATGCATTTGGTAGGTCATTTATGTATACGAGAAAGAGAAGAGGGCCTAGGACACTTCCCTGTGGGACACCAACTGTAATTGGCTGTGCTGAAGAGTTTGCCCCGTTTGTGTACACATATTGGCTTCTGTTGCTGAGGTAAGACTTTAGGTAGTTGAGGGAGTGCCCTCTTATACCATAGTGCGACAATTTTATATGGAACAAGTCATGGTCAACTGTATCAAAAGCTTTACGTAAGTCTATGAAGATCCCCAGTGGGACTTCTTTTTTTCTATTGCAGTGTATATGTGTTCTAGCATGTGTATAATAGCATCATTAGTATTTTTATTAGGCCTGAACCCAAATTGACAGGGGTTGAGTATGTTGTGGGAGATGAGGTAGGAGTAGATTCGTTTATGAATTAATTTTCCGAAGACTTTAGAGAGAGGGTGTAAGTTGGATATTGGCCTATAGTTATTCAAGTCTGTTTGGTCTCCTCCTTTATGGGTCGGGGTGACCCTTGCTATTTTGAGAACTGTAGGGAAGGTAGAGGATTCTATGGATTTGTTAAAGAGTGTTGTAATGATTGGTGATAGTACTTGTGATGCTTTTTTGTATATAAAGGGTGGTAAGATATTTAAATCTCCTGTCTTGTTTTTTAGTGTGTTGATAATAAGGGAGACTTCAGTAGGGTTAGTCGGAGCTAGGAACAGTGTGTTAGGGTAGTTGACAGTGAGGTAGTCATTGGGTGGGGTATCTGAGCTTGGGATTTTATTGGCAAGGCTTTTTCCTATAGTGGAGAAGAAATTATTGAGTCTGTTTGCTGTTTCAGTTGGTTGGAGTTGGGGTTCATCTGGTTTTGTCAATTCAATTTCGCTATTTCGTGATATCTTTTTTGTTCCTAGAATTGCTGATAGGGTTTTCCAGGTCTTTTTATATCACCTCGTAAGTTGGATAATCTGTTCTCATAATACAGTTTTTTTAGCCCTTCTTATCAGGCTGGTTAAAATTGACGAGTAACGTTTTGTTGGGTCTCTGGTTATGTGACCCATTCTGTACTGTTTTTCGTATAGGTGCTTTGTATTTATGGATTTGAGGATGCTGGGTGTTAGCCAGGGACTGTACAGTCTCTTAGCTGTCATCTGTTTAGTTTTTTTGGGGCAGTGCTTGTTATAAAGGTATTGGGTCTTTTTTGGAAAATTATTAATACATTCGTCAATATCTGTATAGATTTCTAGCTCAGTGTGCCAGTCAATGTTTGTCACTGCTGTTATGAAGTTATTAATGGCTGCCTCATTGTGAAGTCTGAAAGTGACTTAAGTAGTGTCTTGGGGTAATTTGCCAAGGTTTGTGATGAGGAAGGTAGGGTAGTGATCTGTGGTATTATCTGTGATTATACCTGATTTTAAAGGGGATATGGTGTTGGTCCAGATGTGATCTAGTAGGGAAACACTAGTCTCTGTAACTCTTGTAGGTTTTGTTACTGCTGGTAGCAACATGCAGTTACTCATAGTGTTTGTGAATTCAGTAACGTGTGGGTCTTGGTCTTGCAGGAGATTTATATTGAAATCACCTGAGAGTAGCAAGTGATCTTTGTTCATGCGTGCATCAGTTATCATACTTCCTAGGTTGTCACTAAAACGGCTAATGTTTGACTGTGGTACTCTGTAGATGTTTATCAATGTGAGAGGTTTTTTGTAGGTATTTGGATTTGAATTTAGCTATTATATATTCCCCATGTTCATCCCTTGTGCAAGTATTAGTGATACATTCAAGTTGGTCTGAGTAGTATATAGCTGTGCCACCCCCTTGTTGATCTGGCCTACAGTTGTGTATGGCTGTGTAACCAGGAATGGCATAGACATCTGTAGTATCAGGCTTTAGCCAGGTTTCGGTGAGAGTAATGATGGATATACTGGAATACAGGGAATTTAGTAATGCTATGAGGTCATCGTAATGTTTACTTAAAGATCTCTTATTGTAGTTAAAGACAGTTATGTTTTTGTTGGCTCTGAGAAGTGCCTTTGATTGCTCTGCTGTGTAGTAATTACAGTTACTGTTTGATTCATTCAAGTCATTCAATAAGAGGTTGGTATCAGGATGAGTGCTTGTTATCATAAGATTTATAGTGAATCTATAGTTAGAATTAAGTATAAGACAAAGTAAATATTCTAAAGCTATGAAATAGCACCTGAGATATTTTAACAAATGTAAACAATTTGAGCTAAGGTAATTCTTTAAAGCTAAAATATAGGAGACAATATAAAAGGGACTAAAAAGAAAAACTTTGTGGTGAACAAATCAAGTGGTAATCAAATAAATGAGCTAGGGAATAAAATGGCAAAAATAGTGAACTTATTACACTTTAGTACCTGAGAATAGCACCTTGATTATTTAACAATTGTGAATATATGAACTAAGGTTGTTATGTAAATCTATAATAAAGATAAAATAAAGGAGAAAAAATATAGGGACAAAATTAAATAATGGTAAACAAAGTTAAATTGGCAGATAGTAACTAAGATATGATACTGATTTGGGAGTAAGATCTGATTTGTTATATATAATAAGTTGAGCAATTTATTGTACTATAAAAGGTAGAAAATAATATGAGGTAGTTGGTAGTAGCTAGCAAAAGATAGTTTTGGGCCGTGAACAATAATGTAATTGAAATATACACTAACTGCACACACAATATAGTTACTAAGATATGAAAATAATCTGAGAGTAGGAATTGCCCAATAGCATAAAGTTTGAGCAATTAATATCACTATAGGAATATTATTTGAGGTAGTTGAAACTAGCTAGTGAGGGATGGTTCAAGGTATTGCTCAGTAGTGTAGTAGGAACATACACTAGTTTGTTATTTGATGTTAAATGATGAGTTTTGGGCTGTAAGATAGGGTATTTAGCATAATCACCCAATTCACCAATTTGTTACATACCTCTGCACCTAATTACATTATTCTCCAAATACAGCCCCAATTTCTCTATTATGGAACCTTTCACAATTTTTCTTTCCATCATCAATTTAATCTCATTTCCATAATCTCATTTCTTCTTGTACCCTCTGTAACCAATATTCAAGTGGATGTGAAAACTTATATGAGATATTCATCTTGTTTAGAAATTTAAACACCAACTTAGTTACATTGATTAGTTTGGGTAAAGAGGAATACCTATTTATATCAATGGCTAAGGAAGGACAAACTATTGGAGTGGTGGTCACAGTAATTTCAACAGGAGCAATATACACCTTTTGTACAGGCCAATTTAGGCTTTATTTACCAACCAGCTAGGTTGGTACAGCATTTACGAATTTAGCATACCGTAAACCTCGAGACAAGAAATCAGCTGGATTCTCCTCACCAGGTATATGATTAAATGTTAACATATGCTGACCCAAACTATTATACTTCTCTTGCATCTGATTAATTTCAGTGACTCTGTTTTGTACGTACACAATTTTCCACTATGAATCCATTGTAAGGATACCTCATTATCAGACCAAATTACAGTGTCGTTAATATTTATCTCCTGCAACTTATTTCTTATATAATTAGCTAATTTGACACCTAATAAATGGCTGTTAATTTCAACTGACATAAGGTATGTGATTTAATTGGAGACACTTTAGCCTTAGACATAAGAGAAATAACACTATTACATTGAAGGTAAGCAACTGCTCCATACGCCAATTTTGAAGCATCACAAAAAATGTGGAGTATATTTTTCCCATATGGATTGATCACCGGGCATGGAAACTCCAACACTGGAATTTTTCGTAATCACCAATTAATTCATCCCACCTGTTAATGAATTCCTCAGGTAGAGTTTCATCCCAAGCACATTTAAGCTTCCATGCTTCTTGTATTGGTAATTTCCTTCGTCATTGTTCGTATCGCTCTTGGGCCGTACGGACAGGCTGCGCAGTAGCTCCTGACTCTGTTGATTGCTGCGCAGTTTTCCTCAGTGCACTCACAATGGCGGAAGGTGCACGTAGGCGAGTCAACACCGTCTGCCTTCAATTAGTGACAGGCTCGTTCAACAATCAGAATACACATCTATTGCTTACTGCGATACTCCGAGATATATATGGTATCAATAATGAAGATCTTTATGGTGTCTCTTTGAACGGCAATTCGAGGCTTTTTGTCAAATTCAGACAAAATAGTACTTACGAAAATATGGTTGCCACTTATCAGGATGTGATCAAAACCGTTAATCCTGGTGTCACTGTTCGCCTTCACGACGTCTCCCGTTTTTACACCTGGATCAAGGTACGAAACGTTCCTTTTGAGGCGGACGAGAGTGATTTGAGGAATGTTTTTGCACGCTATGGCACGGTCCATATGGCATCTATGGGACGGTGGCATGATGGTCCTCTAGTTGGTATGCTGGAGGGGTCTTTCTCCCTGAAAATGTCCCTCAAGCACCCTATTCTGTCGTATGTGGTTATGGAGGACTTTCGTACGCAAGTGTACGTTACGTACTCAGGACAAAGGCGTACGTGCAGGCTTTGTGGGATGTATGACCATATGGCGGCACAATGCCCTACAAGACGTGATAAAACGACGGAAGTTTTTTTTTTTTTTATATTTTATTTAAAACTTCATGTACAAATATTAATAGGTACATATATAAAAAAATGATCAAGGACATCAGTAAAACAATATATAAACACAAAACAATCCAGGCAACATCTGACAGTCTACTATATACAAGTTTTTATAACATATCACAATTTAAGAAGGAATAAAGTTATAATAACAAAGGCCACAAAATGGCTATTAATAAAACTCCTAAAGTTACAACCTCAACACAATAATGCACCAAGCTTAATGACAATCACCCATAATACCACTCGCAACAAATACACCAGACCTACAATATGCCTTAAGAAACCTGTGCTGCAACACAGGTGACCCATCATCCCTCTCCCCCCCCACTCACACACACATTGAAAACTAACCCTATCACCAACCTGAATAATCATGACATTAATTATCCTCAATTTAGGATTCTTATGACACATGTCACTTGAGGAAACATTATTTACAACCATGAATGGTACAGGACTACCAAAATTACAATACCTTAAATAAGAACAATAATAATAGGTAATTGCTACCAAAACTGATGCTGGACCACGTTACAAAAAAAAAAAAAAAAATAACTCAGTGCTTCAAGGAAATAGTGAAAGGAAAACCCTCTCAAGAAAATTCAAATTCAATTGCAATACTAGTGCAAGTGGAACATAATACGCTATCAAAGAAATATACATGTTATATAATTTATAGGTTATACATTAATATATGTTATATATTTAATCTGCTCCTTACACCTTCCCCATCAAGGGAACTAAGCAAAACTTATCTTGCACAACCTCTCATCTGGTCACACACTAGTACCTCCAATCACACCCAACCACATCACTGCATACCCAAGGAGGTGAGCCCGTTGAAATCCCCTGAACCCCCCCCCCCTTTTACCAACCCACTCACCCCGGCAGTTAAAGCCCGTTATAACGCCAATAAATTCCCTACTGTTAGTCCTCTATAACCCTCAGAAAAATACTCTTCCCACCTTTTCCCAAAAATGTCTCTGTTGCGACACAAAGTTCGATAAAACGTCGCCGCCAAAGTCCTTCTCAGCACATCCCCACCCACCTTCCCCCTCATACCCCATAAAACATATATATAGTCCACGATGACATATGCTAAACCTCTTACCACACTCTCCTCCACACCACTCATATCAAGACTCAACGCTCGCAATACCGCCACACCTTGACCCCCCACCCTCACCACTACCTTACGCATCCATACCCTGATGCACTCCAAACCTTCACAAAAATAGACGACATGATACGCAGTCTCTTCCCCACTGCATCTGCCACACCCCCCACCCTCAATAACCCTCCTATCTCGGAGCATCGCTCCCGTTGGCAAAATCCCATGCAGGAAACGGTACATAACCTCACGCGGCCTAGGTCGTATCCTTAATTTACTAAATCTTCGCCATATTACATCCCATGCATACATGGGGTAGATCCCTTCAACCGGCGCCACTACATGTCTCTCTAACAATTTACACAAAGTTCCCACCTTTACTTTTCCTGGTTCCCTGGCTAACATTAAGGCGCGTAACACTGTCTCGCATTCCTTCATTTCCGCCCCTCCATACCATTTCCTCAGGTGAGCATGTACCTTATCTAGCTGACCCTCCCTCCATCCACCTGCACTCATCACTTCCCTCTTAATAAACACACATTTCACGCGCTTTCTCAAGTCCAACAAACCCAACCCTCCCCTACATACCGGCAATGTCACTACCTCCCTTCGCAACCAGTTGCACCCTGAACCCCACAAAAATTTGAACACCATTCTAAGAATACTCGTGATCGCCGTTCCTGTTAACGGCATCACAGCCGAAACAAACCAGACTTTACTATATAGTAATACATTGATGACAATTGCACGTTGCCTAAGGGTTAAATGGTGAGGTCGCAGCATTCCCAACCGTCGCTGCACCTGTTCCACCATCCTATTCGAATTGCTAACCCTTGCAGCACTCAGGTCAGCCTCATACATGACACCGCAGATTTTCAGACTCCCGGTCCTCCGCTGCACAACATCACATCCCCAATCTAATCTCTCTGTCCACTCTCCCAGCCCCATGATCATTGACTTTTCCAGATTTACCTTCATCCCAGTAGCTCTCCCAAAAGTGTGTACAACTTCCCCCAAAAGTCCTAACCGTGTCTCCTCACTTGCCAAAATAGTGGTATCATCCACATAGCCCACCAAACCAGGCCACGGCTTCAGCTCACCATCCCTCCCCCCCGTCCTTAGACGATCCTCCACCATCCTATAAAAGGGATCCTGAACACATGCAAACAATATTTGTGATAAAGGACATCCCTGCCGAAGACCCCGCTCCATGTTGACTCCCCCTCCCACACACCCATTGATTTGCACCCTTACCTTCGCGTTTGAGTACAACGTATCCACCCACCCCACTATTTCTTCGCCAAACCCCTGTCGTAGGAGAATATCCCTCAAAGCCTTTCTTTCCACCCTATCATAAGCCCCTTGCCAATCCAACGCCACCAACGCTCCTCTTTCCCTTTCCATGTCCTCCAGGAACCCCTTGATAATCCCGTGGCCCACGCTCATTGACCTACCAGGTAAACCAAACTGAGACTCAAACACGACCCTCCCCACAACACATTTAAGCCGATTCCCAAGAATTTTCGCAAATAATTTATAATCAGCACAAAGCAATGAAATGGCTCGATAATCCCGAAGGGTTCTCTGCTGTTTACCCTTTGGGACCAACACCACCACCGCCGTTGCCTGAGATTCTCCCATCTTACCTCCGTCTTTCATAGCATTCATTAACCTTACTAGGAAACCCCTAAGCAGACCCCAGTGCTGTACATAAAATTCGCTTGGTAAACCATCGATCCCGGGTGCCTTACCCTTCCTCATGTCCATAAGGGCTCTCCATATTTCCCCCTCCTCAATGACCCCACCCAGTGCCTCCCGATCACTCCTTCCCAGTTTGCACGGCACATACTCACATACCTTCCCAAGAACCTCACCATCCACCCCACTACTTTTCCCGTATTCCTCAAACCATCTATCTGCATATGCACTCATCCCCTTGGTGTCCCTTAATACCTGACCCTCTCTAAAACCCCCCACAGAAGATATGACTTGCAAACCCGGTATTGTAGTCGTTCGCTGTCGTACCTTCTGTCCTCGCAGCACACAAGCTGATGGCTTGTCGCCCCAGAGTACTTCGTCTAACCCCGCCTGTACCCGTACAGCTGCAAAACGTTCTTCTTGCAAATCCCGTATTCTGTCCTTCAACATGTGTATATCCTCCACCGGGTACACCCCGGCCACCGCCCCCCCTCGTAACAATTCCGTAACCTAGATTCTAAGTAATTTGACAAACCATACCGCAATTGATTAATGCGTTTGCCCTCCCTCACATAAAAATGACGTATTCGTAACTTAGCCACACTATCCCACCATCCTACCACGTCTTCCTCAGTTCTTCTGTCAGCACAGAGCTGTTCCCAAAATATTGCAAACGCTTCCACTCCCTCCCTATCCCCCAAAACCATCGTGTTCAGTTTCCAATAACTTCCCTGCCTACGAGCCAAAGCATCCCATCCCACCTCCACTAATACCGCCCTATGATCGGAAGACACCATCTCTATAGTTTTAAAAGACTCTACCAAAACCCTCTGAGATAAATATAACCTGTCCAAACGAGCCGCATATCCCCTTCTTATAAACGTATGTTCCACCTCCCACAGACCTCCCCTGAAAGCATCACATAACTGAAGATCTCTAAGCAGGCCCCCGAAGACTGAGGCAAAAAATCCCGCTCCTCTGGGTTCCACGTCTGTCTTCTTAATTACACAATTCCAATCCCCCCCCACAATCGCCACAGACGGTAACGTGCGTAGGTAATACACGAGCTCCTCCCGCACAAAATCCATCTTCACTTTCACGTCACTTTCTGCTGGGGCATACACACACACAAACGCCACTCTCTCTCCCATCCACCATCCTTCCACACGTAATACTCTCCCCCCTCCCCCCCCTCTTTCCTATGCAATACAAACGGGCCCGCCTCCCTGATCAACACACCCACTCCTCCTTTTAAACGCTCAGACAGCAACACATAAGCCTGATACCCAGGCACCACTAATTCACGACCAAGCTTAAAATTGTGCTCCTGCACAAAAGCTACGTCAACCTTATACCTATTCAAAAACATCCTGAAGCACTCTCGTTTAACACCATCACACAGACCATTAATATTTATTGTTACACACCTGAGGCCAGTTTAAGGTTTCCTTCCCCGCCTCATGTCAAGATTCTTCCCTTTCAGACCGTTCCCCTGGACTGTGCCTTTGCCACAGATTCCCCCCTCCTTCCCAACCATCCCCCCCCCTTCTGTTGTGGCCCTCTCGCAGAGTCACTCTGGGTACCATAACCCCATGTCTTTTTCCCCGGCCTTTGCGCCGGTGTCAGAACATCGTCCGAATCTGACGCTGCTGCCCTTTTCCTTGTAGCTCCCTCAGTTTCCATATCTGAGTCCTGGGAGCCAGCACGATGGACTTCCACCTCTACCACCCTTAATCCGCCTCCATGCCCCTCCATGGCACTCGCACTCTCCACCACAGGTGCCACCTGATCCTCCCCTTCCCCACACACACCTTCTGCCCTGATCCCAGGGTCTTGTTCGCTGTAACTCTCCACCTCCGTAGACTGTAACATAGCCTGTATCACCGTCTCCAACTCCTCCTCAATAGCCTTCACTGCTGCACCCTCCTGTACCTCCTCACTTGACAACTGTACTGTTGATGGGCCAGGTGATTCATGGATCACCACTTCTTCCGATTCCCCAGGAGGAGCCACCACCACTTCACTCCACATGCGACCACGCCCTCCTCCTTGCACCCGTTCTTCTTTAGGCATCGGGTGCTCAAGCGCAGGTGCTCCGCCCCTTGCCGGCCCTGGAGCCACTGTTGATGGGCCAGGTGATTCATGGATCACCACTTCTTCCGATTCCACTGGAGGAGCCACTACCTCTTCACTCCACATGCGACCACGCCCTCCTCCTTGCCCCCGTTCTTCCTTAGGCATCGGGTGCTCATGCGCAGGTGCTCCGCCCCTTGCCGGCCCAGGAGCCATACTCCGCTTGCCACAGTCTGCCGCCATATGGTCAAAATCGCCACACAGTCGGCACGTACGTCTCTGCCCCGCATACGCTACCATTACCTGGGTTCTAAACTCTTCGAGATATACATACGAGGGTATAGGATGCCTAAGCGTCATCTTGAGATTAAAAGAGCCCTCAGGAAATCCTGTGTAAGCACCTTTTACCCATTTGCCAGGTTGGGCCAGATGTACAGTTCCATAACGTTCGAAAACATTTCGAATATCTACCTCATCAGCCTCAAAAGGCACGTTGCGGAGCTTAACCCACGAATAATGTCGTGATACATCAATCAACTTGACCCTCACTGCCGGTGTTACAGTAATGCTGACATCTTGGTAACGATCAACCAAAGCCTCGTATACTTGAGCAGTTAGCACTTTCACGAAAATTCTATATACACCATTCAGTGCCACTCCATATAAATCCTCGTCTCTGATGCCATATGTCTCTCGTATAATTTTGGGCAATAACACATCGACTGACGTAGGTGTTAAAGCCCCACTAATAAGTTCAATGCCCACAGTATTCACTCTCCTGCGCACACCTGGCGTCATGTCGTTGACTGATTAGCTCGTCTGGGAAACAGTAGAGGGGTGCAAAGCACGACCGCACTCTACCTCATCCAGGCAGCGAATGCACAACACCTCCTCATACCACTACTGTCAGGTTACTGAGGAGCATCAGGCAAGGGGGTCTGCACGGCCCAATAGCGATGCAGACAATAAACGACGGAAGTAAGGCGGTTTGATGTTTCAACGGAGCAGCGATCATATGCTGCTGCTACACAACAACATATATTGCCTCGTAAATCGTGGAGTGAGGAGGTAGAGGGTGAGGTTAAAGAATCGCCGATATGTCTAACCCTCCCTGGTGCAGTGGAGGACGTGGGCGTGGTATCGGCGACGACAGAGGAAGATCTCGTTCATACTCAGGTTGATGTGGAGCAATCTATTCAAGAAGTTCTGAATGTTTTATTGGATGCTTCCACATCTGAGGGGCTTCACAGTGGTTTAGAGGATGTAAGTGTGAAGGAGAAGGACGGGGCATCCGCCGGGCATATTGCTGAACATCAGGTTATGGTCGTGGAAGTTTATAGAAACAACAGTTCTGAAGATGAGATGGATACTGGCCGCAGTTCTCGTAAGAGAGTGGCGGTGATATCTGACTCTCAAGATGTTTTGACACCAGGACAACGGTCGGGGAACAAAGCATGGTGCGATGTGACCCGTAGAGACAAGGGCAAATCTACATGTGTTCAGCATGTCAAGGAGAACGACACAGGGGGGGGTGGGGGAAGAAGTGGAGATATATGCAAGAGAACCAAGAATGTCAAGGTATCCAAGGGTAAACCTCCAATGAAACGTTCAAGTGTCTTACTTTAAATATAAATGGGTTACGGTCTGTTGAAAAACGTAAGTATTTGGAGGTTTTGTTAAAAAATTATGTACCTGATGTTGTATTCTTACAAGAACACAATTATAAATCTTTAGGTGAATTGCTGATGCCTGAATATATTTTGTACATGGGATGTTCTAATAGACTGAAAGGTGGTGTAGCAGTGTTAGTTAAAGAGGCCAGCCCGTTTTCTTTGCAAACATATGAGGTAGGAGAGGAGGGGAGGGTTGTTAGGGTTGATGGGGTGTGGGGTGGGGTACGGGTGGCCTTCCTGGGGGTGTACGGACCAGCGGAAGGTGACATGCGTGTAAAAAATGCGTTTTTTAGGGACGTGTTGGTGTACCATTTAAGATCACTGCCAGTCGTCACGATTATTGGGGGTGATTGGAATTGCATTGATCGTCGCAAGGATGTCGAACTGAGAGGGAGGGTTTTTTTTTCAGGATATTTAGGGGACCTTTTGCGGAGTGTTAATGTTACGGATGTGGGGGGGGGATGAGGTGGGGGGGGTCATGCATACGTTCGTTAGAAGGGAGTATGCGGTAAGACTGGATCGCATATACGTTTCTAGAGGTGTCAGCGTCAGGAGTGTACGTGTGCTAAATGTGAGCTTTTCCGATCACAGAGGTGTTATGGCGGATGTTGACTGGGTAGGATTACCGAGGCGTTACAGAGGTTTCTGGAAGTTGAATGTGGGTTTAATGCACAAAAGAGGTGTGAGGGAAGATTTTGTGAGTGCTTGGAGAGGATGGTGGGCTGAACGGCATGAGGGAATTGATATAGTCGAATGGTGGGATACTCTCGGTAAGGTGAAGGTGAGGAATTTTTATCAGCAGCAAGGAAAAGAAGACAAGAGAATGCAGTATGGGCTCTTGAACTATCTTGAAAATCAACTGCAAGCATGTTATACAAAGGGTGGGGGAGTGTATCCGGTGGTTGAAATTGAAAATTTAAAACTTTAAGAAAATTTAAGACTTTCACAATCGTATTTTTGATGCGGCGCGGATAGCAAGTGGAATTGATGAGGTTTTATGGGGTGACCGTCCTTCAGAGTTTGTCTTGCGAGAGCAGGGCAGACGCCGTAAGGCGACAGAATTAATGGGATTAGAGGTTCAGGAGTCATTGGGAGACTTTAGTAGGGGGCAGGTCCTTCGGTCAACGGAGGCTATGAATACCTTTGTAGACGCATGGTATGAATTACAATACAAAAATGCTGGGATTTCTAAGGGGGCGCTGGGAGAAATGGGTGAATATGTACGTTGTAATCTAGAGTACATGGACAGGTTGGCTTTGAATGGACCTATAAGTGAAGAAGAGATTAGGTTGGCTGTGGAGGGTATGAGTGTAGGGAAGTCGCCGGGGATTGACGGAATCCCTTGTGATTTTTACAAGGACAATTGGGATTGTATTCGCGATTTTTTGGTGATATTATTTAATGCCATGAAAAATAGTGGCATTATGGGACAGCAACAAAGAACAGGGGTGGTTGTTCTAGTCCCGAAAAAAAAATCTGGGAATTATATACATAATTATAGGGCAATTTCATTAATGTGTGGCGACTATAAAATATTTGCGAAATTATTAGGAAATAGGATAAAACGGGTTTTGGAGAGAGTTCTGGACGAGGGACAATATGGTGTGCCAGGACGATCTATGTGTGTGGGACAAGGAATTATTCGCAGGTTCATTGAGGAAAGTGGGAGGGGTAATAAGGGTGGAATATTAGCTTTAGATTGGCACGCTGCATACGATTGCGTGGAGAGAGATGCATTATGGCAAGGTTTCGGAAAGGAAATTGTTAGTTGGGCACAGGTTTTGTACGAGCAGGCTACGTTTAGGGTGCAGGTAAACGGTAGGTTGGGAAAAGTTGTTAGGATGCATAGGGGATTGCGGCAGGGGTGTCCTATATCACAAATTCTTTTTGCGTTGATTCAGGACCCGTTTTTTAGAGCCGTGAGGGGGATTGTACGACAGGATGACAAGCAAGGTTGGGTTGGGGTACAATCAGGAATTATAGGTTACGTGGACGACACTACGGTTTTATTTCGTGGAGCCAAGGTTTTAGGAAAAGTGAGCGAATTGGTGGAATGTTTCGGGAAAGCAACCGGAATGACGGTTAATAAGGAAAAATCAATGCTTATGGGGGTGGGGGATTGTGCGGGTGTGGTATTAGGCCAGAGGGAAGGCTGGCCTTTAGTAAATCAAATTAAGGTGTGTGGGATTGTGCATAGGGATAACATACAGGATGCGAGGAAGGTGAATTCAAGTGAGGCTGTAGAGAGGGTTTTAGGTCGTTTAACAGGTTTGAGGGAAGGTGGCTTGTCTATACATCAGCGCGCAATTGTGGTGAATGTGATTTTGTTCAGTAAGTTGTGGCATGTGGCATGTATTTATCCGTTACATCCATATGATGAAAAGCGTATGTTAACGCGTGTATATAGATATATTTGGGGTTCAGGTTGTGATTGGTTAACGAGGGATGTGGTGTCGCTTCCGGTTGGCCGGGGTGGCCTGGGGTTAATGAATCTGCATAATAGAATGTTAGGCATGTATGTCAAGCATAGCTACTTGAGAGAGGATAGAATGGCTGGCACGGGTTTGACCTGGATAAGACGGGACTTGGTACGTTGGTTGACCGGCACGGATGTAAAGAGATGTGAGGACATGTTGAGGATGTTAATTTATGTATAAGATCCACGCAAGATCAAGATCGGCAAATTGGCACTGGTAGAGGGCAGGGAGGTAGTGGCTAAGGTGGAGGGAATATATCCAATGTATGCATGGAAGGACATATGGGGTCGTTTAAAAGCATTACGGTTACGAGCCAAGGTCAGGGAAATAATGTTCAAATTTTTACATAATATACTGCCGTCCGGGGAAGTTTTAGCGAATAGGCGCGTGCAGGAGGGGGGGCTGTGTTGTGTGTGTGGAGATCCTGATACGGTCTTTCATGCAGTTTATTTCTGTAAGAGATTGGAACACGTAAGGTTGTGGTTTGGTAAGGTGTTAAGAATGGTGGGTGGGGGTGGATTTAGTGTCTTAAGAGCTTTAAGTTTAGATGTGGGGGGGGGTCGAAACACCGGTACAGAATGCAATCGGATATTTAGTGACGGATTTTGTATATACGTCATGGGTATATAGGCATTTATCTGTGAGGGAGAGAATCAGAGCACTGGTAGCGATATTTTATGGTACACAGCAGAGAAATAAAGACATTACGGGAAACAGATGGTTTATCTTTTTTTCAAAGGGATATTGCAGATTCAAGGTCAGGGATTTATGGGAGTTAATACCTTAAAGGGTACACGAGGCTGGCTTCTTGAATATGTGTGAGTGAAGGTGGCATACGATTGGTATGGGTGTGGTTTAATGTATAAATGATAGTATGATCGTTAGTTTGGATGATGTTTTATGCAGACAAATATATATACAATTGCTTGGAAACTAATTTTTGTTCTTAAATTGACGTGGTTAAGAGAGTGGGTCTCTTGTGAAGCAAACTCATGAATTGCATGACAGGTGTTATGTAAAAGCACCTTGTGCAACTTATATATATAGTTTTTCATTTTATACTTTCCTTGTATCAGCCATGTGGATGATACCTGGTAACGTTCTGCTTGGGGTCTCCTGGGATATATGTTTTGGAATATGACCAGATATGAGGGTAACATTTTTGTATTATGTGTACATAATCTCTCATGTGTGTATGTATATGTGATAAGAATGTGGTGTGTGTATGTTGCATAATGTTACTTGTTTGGCAATTCAGAATTATCTCATGCTGTTAAGAGGAACCCTTTGTGTAATGTACTGAATATTTTTGTATCTTTGCAGTAATCAAGTAAATTGAGTACCAGTTTCATTACATATCGTTCGTGTTTGGATATTTTGTTATATATGCACTTGTTTATGTATTATGTCTTTACAAAGGTTTTATTGACATAAAATCAGACACTATGGCATATTATTGATGAATAGTTTCTCTTTGTTTATAATGTATATAAGAGGGTTTTAATTAAGGTAACGAAGAATTTGTATATTCTTGTGTTACCTTAGGATAGGTACATAATGAATAGGGGATGGCCGAATATTTACAACCGTTCTAGCGGAAGGCGGTGACATCGGAGAATTCATAAGGATTATCGACTGGACGAAGATTGGAAAACAGTGTGTGTTGTGTTCGCAAATCTGTGTTAGTTTATGCACAGATTAGCGTCATTCCTGGTGATCCTTGGACTGTGTTCAGTGCTTCAGAGCAGTGAGCCACGAGAGGGTGGCTACGGGCCCCGACTGGGGCTCTGAGCCTCACAGCTCTGCACCTGGTGTGGGCGGCTGTGAGGTCACAGGCAGCAGCTCTGCTGCTGGCTCTGTCCCCACACCTACAGTCACCATGACAGATCCAGGAGAGCGGCCTAAACGTTCCTTGGAATGCGGGGACGAGTTGGAGGACGACGTGGGGCAGGTGGGAGCCCCCACCAAGAAGGCCAAGGATGCAGTGGAGACTACTGTGCCTACCAATCTGCCACTAGGTCTGTCGGCAGCCCCTACCCAAGAAGACTTGCACCCCCAGATGGCCATAGGGGTCGTGGAAGGAAGCCAGGAGGATGTAGCTCCTCAAGTGGCAAGGATGGAGCCATCCCAGGTCCCTACACCAGTTGCGTTGGCCTCCACAGTGGACGGGGACTGGTCGACTCCACGTGGAAGGAGGAGTTCCCGCTCAGCTCGGGCACAAGCAACCAGGGCCTTCAACAAATTCAAGGTTCCCAACTACGGGTTTGTAAGGTATCTGGAAGGTCTCCCCCACCTCAAGTTCCGCTGCGAGTTCACTCTCAGGAACGAGGTTCTGGTCATTCCTCGGGACGAAGACTCTTACGAGGAGTTGAAGGGGCTGGTTGTGACCCATCCCAGCATGGTGGAACTGCTTGCTTCGGAGAAGGTGTACAAGGGGGTCCTTTTACACGTCCCTGTGCCCCTCCCACTGGACCCCATTTTGGAAGTGCCCAATATTGTCAAGGCGGAGCGACTCACTGCAACGGTGAACAAGGTGCCCACCCGCCAGGTGCTGATCCACCACAAAGGTCCACTTCCCACGCACCTGGACCTTGGGGTCTGGGGAAGATTCAAGACCCGACCATACCTGTCAGGCCCAGTACAATGCTTCAACTGCCAGGGGTTCAATCATATTGCAGCCACCTGCCAGCGAGAGAAGAAGTGTGGTGT
Source organism: Cherax quadricarinatus (assembly GCF_038502225.1). NCBI lineage: Eukaryota > Metazoa > Arthropoda > Malacostraca > Decapoda > Parastacidae > Cherax > Cherax quadricarinatus. The sequence continues at coordinate 1,877,498 of NC_091311.1, read as the reverse complement.
GTGCAGCAAGGCACACGACTCAAAGGACTGCATTGCAATCCTCAAACATCCACCTGGCGAAGCCCTTCGGCCAGCGCCCAAGTGTGCCAACTGCTCAAAGAGGCACCATGCCTGGAACCGGAGCTGTCCTGTGATGGTGCAGCACTGGCAGCAGGTTCGTCATCGGAACGACCCGACAGCCCCGACGCCACCCAGCCTTGGAACTGCCCAGCAACAGTCAGCATGGGCTCCAATCACGGTTCCCCGGATACCGCAGGAGGGCAATACCAGCGAGTTCCCAGCACTGGGCTCCCAGCGGGGGCATCAGAGGGCAGACACTGGTTTGCAGCAGCGCGGTCAACTGCGGCGTCAGATGGCAAGGTGGCCAAGAAGGCAGAATCATTGGGAAAAACAGCCACAGGCCAGGCACACTGCCCAGCAGGTCCCAGCTGGGCACCAACATTCCTTGCCATACGGCCAGCAGGCCTCTTCCCAAGGACAGGCCCCTCCTGTGAGCGGACAGCGACAGGCAGAGGTTCCCCGCCAGGGGACTTGGAAGCCCATGGCCACTCATGCCGGGCCCAGGGTGCACCCAGCTTATGCTGCTGCAGTGTCGACAGCCACCCAGACATACCCAGTGACCCAGCCCCGCCTCGACGGGTCGTCCAGCTCAATGCCTGCAGAGGTAATGGTCGAATCCTTTCCGGATCGACTGAAGAAAACCATCGGGGTCATCTCAGCGCTCCTCTGTCGCCTGCTGCCGTCGGCAGAGGACAGGGGCGCCTGCAGGCAGCTCCTGTCATGGATGCTGGGCGTGGTCCTACTGGACAGGAAAGACTCAATGGAACTTCAAGCCATCATCCAGGAGTCCTTCCAGTCTGTGATGGAGGAGGCCCCGGAGTCGCCAACAACGGACGACGAGTCCCAGGCAGAGATGGAATCAGTGAGCCACCTCTGCGGCCCTTGAAGATCCTCCAGTGGAACATTTGTGGGCTGCAGCGGAAAATTCACTTAGTGATTGAAGCTGCAGTTCAGGATGAGGTTGATGTCTTCCTGTTTCAGGAGACACTCACCGATTTGTCACGTCAAATGCAGCCACGTATTCCGGGATTCTCTGCCTACCTTCAACGCCTGGAAGGGACTGGCAGGGGCACGGCGATCTACGTCAGGACCACTATCCCTCATTCAATCTCCACTGACCCCATCGACTGTGGAGAGGGCGTAGAGGTTCAGGCTGTCACCCTACACCTGGCGGATGGACCTCTCGTGGTTTACAATATTTACAGAAGCTCTCGGTACACCCTTGACATCTCAGAGGTGGCAGCACTCGCCCCACGGGAGGGTCTTGTTGTGGCTGGGGATGTCAATGCCCACCACCCAATACTTTCTTCTGTCTCTCCTACCAACGCAGCTGGGAGGCACCTTGCGGCTGTGCTGGAGGAGGTCCCTGAGATCGCCCTCCTCAATAATGGTGAGCCAACCCATCACTATGGTGGCTGCTTGGATGTCACACTCATCTCTAGGCGGTTGCTCTCGAGCGCGAGATGGGAGGTCCACCCCCGTCTCACCAGTGATCACTTTGCAGTGGTCACTACGCTGATGGTCCAGCGGTGCCCGCTCCCCACACCTACCCCCAGATGGAATCTAAAAAAGGCCGACTGGCAGTGCTTCCAGGAGGTCATTGAGCGTTGGTGGGTGGAGTCTCCCCTTCCAGAAGACCCAGATGAGGCGGCTCAAAGCTTGCAGGTGGCCTTCACATGTGCAGCTGAGGCAGCAATACCTAAGATTACAGGCGGAGGGTCATATAAACGTGACTGGTGGTTTTACAATGAGGACATCAGGGAACAGAATCACCGCATCAATGTTGTACGCAAGATGCACAGGCGTAATCCAACAGTTGAGTCCATGCGTCTGCTTAGGGAAGTGGTGCGGCATGCACGCCATGTCTCACACAGGGTCCGGCAGGCTAAATGGTTCGAGTGGTGTGCCTCCTTCAGCTACTCCTCCACCTTATCTGAGATTTGGACCAAGTTACGATTGGCCACTGGGCAGCATCGCAGTGTGGCTCGGTTGCACCCAGACCCCGCAACGGAGGCAGAGCGTCTGGTGGACCTATTCACCTCCAGAGCGGCCATGGCTCAACTGCCTCAGGATCTCCAGGACCTCCAAGCCACCCTCCTTCCTAGAAGGGTGATGGTGATCCAAGCAGCATGCCAGGCTGGGGATGTCACGGATGAAGACTTCACCGACCAGGAGCTCCAGGCAGCCTTCACATCTCATCGAGACACTGCTCCGGGGCATGATGGTATCACCTATGGCATGATCACTCGGTCTGGCCATTCTGGACATTCAGCTGTCCTGGGAGTCATCAACCAGACTTGGCGAGCTGGCAAACTCCCTGTCGTATGGAAGGAGGCTGACATCATACCGATTCCTAAGCCTGGGGATCCTGGCAGTGTGAGACCCATCTCCCTCACCAGTTGCATTTCGAAGGTGTCTGAAAGGATGGTGTTGGAGCGCCTGAGGTGGAAGCTTGGCCCTCCTCATAAACACCTCTATGGCTTCACCAGAGGAGTGGGCACTTTCGAAAGCCTTACCACTCTACTGACCGGCATTGGGTCGGACGCCCAAGCCCACATTGTTGTCTTTCTTGACCTCGAGAAAGCTTTTGAGCTAGCCAGTGCACCTGCCATCCTCTCACTCTTGGCCCGCAGGGGGATTAAAGGCAGGCTGCTTTCATGGCTTCGTTCCTATCTCCAGGACAGGCGGGCCCGGGTATGCTTCCAGGGGCATGCCTCTTCTCTCAAGACCCTGGACAATGGCACTCCACAGGGCGGGGTGCTTAGTCCCACCCTGTTCAATGTACTGATGCATCAGCTGGTGTGCCTGCCTTTCTCCAGAGGGACCGTCCTCCTCAGCTATGCCGATGACCTGGCACTTGTCGTACCTAGGAAGCGCCGGCTTTTGCAGCGTGCCCAGGAGGACCTCGATCTGCTGGCTTCCACCTGCCGTCACTTGGGACTCAAGATATCTGCAGCAAAATCCAAAGCCATGATCCTTCGCACCAAGGTGCCCAGTCAGAGGCTGCGGGTCCTGGGCATCGACCTGGAGTGGGTTCACAGTTATAGGTACCTTGGCATCTACATTGACAGGCACCTCACCTTCCAGAAACATGTGCGCCACATTAAAGAGAGGGCTCTGCAGAGGGTCAGGGCATTGAGTGCCATGGCCAACCCTAGGGTTGGGGCCAGCCTCGAGGTCATGAGGTTGTTCTACATCCAGGCAATACGTTCCCTCGTTGACTATGGGGCACTTGCTCTGGTTCACGCCAGACCCACAAACATCAAATCCCTCTGTGTCATCCAGAACACAGCTGTACGGGCCATGCTGGGGGCTCCTAGGTGGGCCAATGCAGTGGCTCTGAACCTTGAGGTGCAGCTACAGCCTCTTGAAGACAGGATCCAACTGGTAGCTGCCAGGAGGATTGCAAAGTATCTCCGACTCCCAGGGGCTGACAAACTGATGAGAGATTTACGGGTCCGCCAGGGACAGGTCATTCCACTGCATCCCGGCCGCCGATGGATGTGGTCGGTAGCAGATGCCACACAGAAGCTCTTGCCCATGACATTGCTCCAGGCGGGGGGGCTGCGACAGACTGGCAGCGAACTACACGGTGCCACCCCCTTGGGCACCAGAGCTGTTTCGGTGAGCTGGACAACCCTACCAGACAGCAAGAGGCATTGCACCCGGGACATTCTGCACCACCTTGCCTCGGCTAGCATTGTGGGTGCGGAAGGCCCAGGGTGTGTGCCATATTACACTGATGGCTCCAGAGACCCAGTGGCAGGCCGCACAGCTGCTGGGATGTTCCACAGCAATCTGACAGCAGGTTGGCGCCTCCCAGACCATTGCACCATCCTCCAGGCCGAACTCTTTGCCATCCAACAAGCTCTGCGGCATGCTCTTGCAGACCATCAGCATCCCCCCATCATCCACGTTGATTCCAAGGCAGCAATCCAAGCGCTTATGCACAGAGAGCCAAAGGACAACATACACTTAATCACATCCATCCGGGGTGACCTGCAGACTCTCATGGCCCAGGGTCGCAGGGCTACCATCAACTGGATCCCGAGCCATGTGGGTATCCCTGGCAATGATGCTGCAGATGAGGCTGCTAGGACTGCAACCCTCGAGGCACAGCCACATGCTGCGATCTCCATCAGCCTCAGCCAGATTGTGCTGTTGGCTGCTGGTGCGGCGAAGCGCCCATTCCCTGACCCTGGGGAGTCACGGAGCCTCTGTTGGTATGTCAGGGCGACCCACAGGGTGCCCCCTCCAAGTCTTCGGACACAGTCCAGGGAACTGAGGGTGCATATCCACCGCCTACGCTTAGGGTATCCCACCACTGCGCGGATTGTTGAACGGGCACGAGAGGAGCTCTGTGCCCATTGTGACCGAATGGTTCCACAGCCCTTGGTGCACTACCTGTTAGACTGCCCGGCTACGATGCCCCTTCGCCGTAGACACTTCCCAATGACCCCAGTAGGGCAGACCCGAGAGAATGAGGCAGCACATCTTGTGTACTTAGCTGTCAGGGACTTGGAAACCTTACTTCCAGTCCTTGCATGTCATCCGCCCCCCCGCTGAAGTTGCTGCGAGGGCCTGCTTTGGGCCTCCATTGCACTGCACACCAGCCACTGTTAGTGCACACTAACGTTTGGTACGTCATCTGGCCATAGGGCCGGTGAGGTACCCCCCCCCCTTCCTGCTGAAGACCTGCCACACAGGTGCAAGTAAAGATAAATGTCACTTCCCTACCCGGGGAGCCAATGCCGGGTCACCAAAATGGAAGAGACCCGGGCCGGGATTACCGGCGAATCAAATAGAATAGAATAATAGAACCGTTCTAGCGTATATATTGACAATTGTAATTATACTTACTATGAATGTAATGAAAGGTAATCCTTTGATTATTTAATGTATTGTATATTTTTAAATTACAAAAAAAAAAAAAAAAAAAAAAATTATGTATGGTGAGGGTTTACGATTTTTTCTTTCTGTATTCTAGGATCTCAATACAATGATTGCTGTTTATGATGTGGACGGATCTTGTTAATGTAATTTGACTACAGGAAATTCTTTATAACCAATGTTAGTAATCAAACTGTTCCATATTTACATAATGTACTTATTGCACTTGCAGTTTTGTTTTGTAAGCCGTGAGGCAGTTATAACCTTTACCATTTTAAGTTTTGGGAACAGATGTATCATTGTAGTTTATTCTTCATATTCTTACGTGTTGGAAGATTTATACTTTTTGACAGCATTATAGATGTGTTAGGGTTAACTTAATTTATTGTGCACTCTTGTGGTTCTATTTTTATGTTGTACTTTTCAGATAGGGGGGGGGTTCTGTCTGGGGAAGGGGGGTTTTAGTTTGCAGGGTTACTGTATGTAACATACTGTGCTCTTTTGAGTTATTACCTTATGACGTTAAGTCATAGTACAGAATATCTGGTTTTACTTTTGATGTAGTTAGTACGGAAGTTTGTATCAGTTCTCTCCTTAATTTGGTTGCCGTTTGTATTTTCATTAGATAATATTTGTTACATGTATAATTATTTATATTTGTATGTGGTATTATATGGCCATGGAAAGTTGTTGACGGATAAGGCCTGTTTGTTTGTTTTTTTATGTGCTATGATGTACTTTTTAAATAAAATAAAAAAAAAAATTCCTTCTTATAGTAAGGGGTGACACTAAACCTAGTGGAACAAAACATTTGGAAACTTCAGCAAGCAAGACTCTCTTAGTTAATTTATTGGGCAAACTGTAATTATTAGGTTTTAACATTAACAAATCTCTCTCAGTATCCCAAGTTAATCCCAATACATTACCACATTTTGGCACTTCATCTCCAGGGTAATTTTTACTTATTTTGTTCTTTAATTTGGACGAATTACTATTCCATTCCCTCAGAGGCATATTTGCACCTTGCATTATTTTATTAGCCTCTTCATAAGTCATTAACAGTTCCTCTTCAGTTGATGTCCAAACCAGGAAATTGTCCACATAAAATTGTTTGCTCATTACTTTACTCAGTGGACTTCCTGTACGTTTAAGGTGTGCATTTATCTTCACTTAAAGTAGGAATGGAGTGGATGTAGCGCCAAATAATATGCTCCTAAAGCAAAAGGTTTTCAGAGGGCTAAGTGGGTCACTAGGATTCTCATTCTTCATTCGTCAACGATGGACCTGCCATCAAACAGTCATTTAAACTAGGTACAGTTTTGTTACTCCTGGCACTACAATTAAACACAATCCTCAGAGGAGTGGTCTTAGAATCCTTCTTCACTCTGTGATGTGGCAAATAGTGACCATAAATTTTGGCTTGCTCAGGAGGCACCTCTTCTATAAATTTATTAATTAATTGTTCAGTAATTATATCATTATAGGCAGTCAGCAATTCTGGTGTTTTACTCAGTTTGCGGAGCTGAGCCTTTAACTGTCCATATGCCATTCTGTAATTAGTGGGCAATTCTGGATGGTTCAGTCTCCACGGAAGTCGTACCCAGTATTGTCCAAATTCAAATTTTACATCTCTGAGGTACTGTTCCTGAGTAAAAGAATCGTCTGGACTTTCTTCCTTTACACTTATTCCAATGCTGTCTAATTCCCACAATTTATGCACTGGCTCAACACCACCCTCTCTGGAAGAATTATAACAGGAGCACGATTTCATCAGTAAGACACACAGTGATAGTATTTATAGTTTCCTTTAGTCATGCATTATGGTTATGAGGAATCCTACCATACATGGCCTCCTGCAGTCTTTAAAAGGGTGACACCACATTTCTTTACCATACCCTTTACAAAGGAGGCATAATAGTCACTACCTATCAAAATATTTATTGGGCCTACAGAATCATCATTTACACCAGAAGGTGCTAAATTTACATTATATGAAAGTCTGTAGCTTTACTAAGCCTTATTGTACATATTTTCTCTGGGAATCTATCTACAATTACTGCATTAACACGTAACTGACAGTTACGTAAACAGTGTCGTACAACTGAGCCCTTTTATCTGAGAGAAAACCAGATAATTTTAGAGTTGTAGGATCTCCCATTTGTACTTTCATCCCATTAAGACATTTACGTTTTATGAAAGTACGCTGTGATTCCTGGTCTAATAATGCAGTTGCATTTTTTGATTTATGCCTTTTATCATCAATTCTTACCTCTAACACAGGTAAGGCTACTTCAGCAAAGCCATCATTATTAACATTAGCAGCAATTTTTAAATTAGCTACTGTTGTGTCAGGATTGTGAACATTATCGTTATTATAAACATTATCATATAGACCCATACACATGACTATATGGTGTCTTCCTTTGTGACATTGATAACAGTTGTTTAATTTGGCATTACAATCCTTTACATTGTGATTACCTAGACATCTGTTACATCTGTTAAGTTCTTCCAATCTTTCAACTTTATCATTCCATGAATTGTATGTATTGCAATTCTTAGAAAAATGAGTACCCTTGCAGAAGAGACAATCTCTATTTTCTTTGACTGGTTTCTTATTAACTGGGCTACTCTTAGAAGGGTACTTATTCTTCTTACCTTATGGAGAATCATTATTTCTGATTCCTACTATTTGATATGTACCTATGCAACTCTTTTTAGGAAATGAATTTTGATTATTAGTATTGGGATAATTTTTCCCTTTGTGAAACTTGGCAGATACCTCAGAGTTATTATGTGTTGCATCTTCAAAATGAGTTGGTTGGCTGGTCTGCAACTGAACAATTAATTCTTGCAGACGTAGTCTTATTTCCTCCAGACCAAAATAACCTTTTTGATACTTGTTCGAGAATCATTCAAGTGTTTTATAGCTTAATTTATTCTGTTCAATGGCACTCAATAACCAGTCTAATACCTTCAGATTATATTTATTACTTAAAGTTTTGAGAGTGCTCTCCAGTTTAACTCTAAACTGCTGTAAACCTTTGTAAGTGTGATCTGGAGTTTTTAAATTAACGATCATTGTCACTAGATCCAACCTACTTTGTTCTATATTACAATAAGTGACCTTCAACAAGTCAACTGCATCTCCTCTTATCTGCCCTTTGAGGTGAAATAATTGAGTAACACATGCTAGGTAATGCCTATCATGCACAGCTGCTTTAAAAATTGACCAAAACTCCTCCCAGTTTTCTTCAGGATTAAATACAGGTAAACATAATTCTGGGAGTTTTGACAAAGACATCTTATTTATTGGAACAGATTGATTAACTGCCTGGTTTACACCTTTTAATTTATTCAAAGCCTGACTTTTACAATAAATTTTTTTTTCTTCTAATTCATAAAACTGGTTAATCATAAGATCTATTTCTGTCACATCTGTACAATTTACTAATAAATTTCCTTCATATTTTTTTATAATATAATTTGTATGAATCGTATCTGTTCCCTAAAACATCTAAATACAATTTTAAATCATCAGTATTCTCAGTTTTTGATTCATTAATTCCAAACATTTACTGTATGTCTTTGTTACATGACCCTTTCTAGCCTGCAATGATGATTTTTTTTGGCTCTAATTTCCATGTGTTTTTCCTCTACATTAATTTCCTCATTTTCCCCCATGGTGCATTGTATTAAATTCAACTTAATTAATAACACTGATTATGTACTTAATTATGCACTTTATAAAGGTGAATATTACAACTTACCTTTGAATAAATCTTGAGCTTAGCAATAACACATGTAAGGAAATTATAATATAAATTTTAAATGCATTAATATGAATCATAGCTACACTTGAGCTTAGCAGAATTAGTATTGTAATAATTATAATCCATTATACATTAAGTAAATTTGTGGACTTAACATCCACCTCCTGTCATTTCACATATAATTATAAAGTAATTAATTTACTAATTAATGACTTCACTAATTACATCCAGTTCGATCAAGGACCAATGGGCAACTTTGTAGAAAATTAAATTTACTTGGATGAATCTCATTAGATACACACCAGTAAATGGTAACAAAAATAATTATTCTTTATCAAAGTTACAAAGACAAGTAGGAATTTTTAGGACACCTAGGTCGCAAAAAAGTCTCCCTTCGATGCCTACTACAATCTATACATCCACAAGTCACTCTGGACCTATATTAATTTCAAATGAAATATACATCACTAGGAATTCTGGTAAAACATTAATATAAATATGTGGACTGTATATTAAATTTAAAAAATGAATACATATACATTGAAGGAGAATTTATCTTAATACCAGTCACTAATTAGTCTGGAGTCATACACAAAACCCCCTGCCTAAAATATGAAGAAAATACTGGCCAGAATTTCAACATAAATAGACATCAACTCAGCTGTGATAGTATCCTGTTTCCATCTAATTATGGAGTCCTGTCCAGTCACCTAATTCTCACATTCTGCAGGACTGCAATTCCAACAATTTCGGCTCTTATTTGAGAGGTTTTAAGCCCAATATAACCTCTAGAATGACGAAAATTCTTCGGATTTTCACTAACATTTTCCGTCAGTTCAAAACAATGGTGACTCCCCCCCAGCGATGCTCACCAATTTCGCTGGTTCTTTATTTATTTACAAATTAATTTTTATTACCTACAATATATTCCATCAATTTACATACAAAATACACTGTATTTTCGGAAAATATACAGTTACAACCAAACATACAACTCACATCATATCCTGCCAACCCCACATTATACAAAGTATTACTAGTGCCTGTGCTGACACACAGCAGATGCTTACCCCCCCTCTCCCCCACTCTCACATTAAAAATATTTTCACAATCACCATTCCGAAGAAACATATAATTAATTATCCAGAAATTTAGGATCATACCCTGAACTCGTTAAAGATTGGTTGTACACGAACACCAAAATCACAAAACATAAAATTACAAACTATTAACGAATATGAACATTACATTCTTAAACACTTATACACCTTTATAAGTAGAGGAATATACACCTACAAATTATAAATATCAATATTAATGTTGCTGCCATGAAGTTCAAGCTTTACAACAACATTGCTAAAGTGCAGTTTACATTTTATAATACTATTGAAAACACTACATTACTACATTATTGGAAAAGTACAAGGATGTATAAATAAAGTAAAAGAATACAATACTAGGACATGAATAAAGATTATCCACATGCCACAATGTTATTACAGTAAATTAGAATCACCATACCAAACCCCATTATAACAACTAACATACCACGTACAAACTTACCAACTATTAACTATGCCATGTAGGAAGTGATACATAATCTCACGTGCCATATGTCGCATCCTTAATTTACTGAATCTTTGCCATATTATATCCCATGCATACATAGGGTAGATCCCTTCAACCGGTGCCACTACGTTTCCCTGTAACAATTTACACAAAATTACCACCCTTACTTTTCCTGGTTCTATAGCTAACACTAAAGCACGTAACAGCGTTTCACATTCCTTCATTTCCGCTCCCCCATACCATTTCCCTAGGTGATCATGTACCTTATCTAGCTGCCTCCCTCGCCATCCACCTACACGCATCACTTCCCTCTTAATAAACACACATTTCATGAGGCTTCTTAAGTCCAACAATCAAAACCCTCCTTTACATACCGGCAATGTCACTACCTCCCGTCGCAACCAGTTGCACCCAGAACCCCACAGGAATTTAATCACCATTCTGAGAATACTCGTGATCGCCATTCCTGTCAACGGCAACACTGCTGAAACAAACGAGACTTTACTATATAATAATACATTGATCACAATTGCTCTTTGCCTAAGGGTTAATTGGTGAGATTGCAGCATTCCTAAGCATCGCTGCACCAGTTCCACCATCTTGTTCGAATTGTCCACCCTTGCAGTGCTCAGGTCAGCCTCATATAGGACACCAGAGATTTACAGACTCCCAGCCTAACGCTGCATGACATCACATCCCTACTCCACTCTCCCTGCCCACTCTCCCAGCCCCATTAGCACTGACTTCTCCAGATTTACTTTCATCCCGGTAGCACCCCCAAACATGCATACAACCTCCCCCAACACCCCTAACCTCGTCTCCTCACACACCAGAATAGTTGTATCGTCCACGTAACCTACCAACCCAGGCCAAGGCTTCCGCACACCATCCCTTCCCTCATTTCTTAGACGGTCCACCACCATCCTATAAAAGGGATCCTGAACACATGCAAACAATATTTGTGATATTGGACAGCCCTGCCGAAGACCCCACCCCATGTTGACTGCTTTCCCCACACACCCATTGACTTGCACCTGCGCTTTCGCTCCAGAGTACAATGTATCCACCCACCCCGCAATTTCTTCCCACAAAACCCTGTCTGATGACCATATTCCACAAAGCTCCCCTTTCCACCCTGTCATAAACCCCTTGCCAATCCAATGCCAATAACCCCCCACCTTTCCCCTTCCCCCTTCCATGTCTTCCACGATCCCCTTGATGATCCTGTGACCCTCGACCACTAACCTACCAGGCAACTCAAATTGAGACTCAGACACCACCCTCCCCACAACACATCTAAGCCTATTCCCAGGGATTTTCGCAAACAACTTATAATCAGCACATAGCAACGAAATGGCTCGGTAATCCCCAAGAGTACTTTGCTTTTTCCCCTTTGTAACTAACACCACCACCGCCGTTGCCTGCGTTTCTCCCATCTTACCTCCGTCTTTCATTGCATTCATTAACCTAACTAGGAGTCCCCTTAGCAGCCCCTAGTGTTGCATATAAAGTTCACAAGGTAAACCATCTATCCCAGGCACCTTTCACTTACTCATGTCCATAAGTGCTCTCCATATTTCCTCCTCTTCAATGACCCCACCCAATGCCTCCCGATCACTCCTCCCCAGTTTGCACGGCACATACCCACACTCCTGCCCGAGAAGCTCCCCATCCATCCCACGACTTTCCCAATACCCCTCATACCATCTATCCGCATACGCACTCATCCCCTTTGTTTCTCGCAATTCCTGACCTGCTCGAAATCACCCCACCGAAGAAATGACTTGCAATCCCGGTATTGTAGTCATTTGCTGTCGCTCCTTCTGGTCTCACAGCATGCAAGCCGATGGCTTGTTTCCCCAGAGTACCTCGTCCAACCCCGCCTGTATCCGTACCGCTGTAAATCAATCTTCTTGCAAATCCCTTATCTGTCCTTCAACATTTGTATTTCCTCCACTGGGTAATCCCCAGTCACTGCCCCCACCCCCGCGTAACATTCCTGTAATCTAGATTCAAAATAATTTGACAATCCATACCACAATTGATTAGTTGGTTTGCCCTCCCTCACATAAAATTGACGGATTCTTGCCTTTGCCACATTGTCCCACCATCTTACCACATCCTCCACAGTCCTTCCCTCTGCACAGAGCTGGTCCCATAATTCTGCAAAACCTTCCACTCCCTCCCCATCCCCAGAGCCATCGTATTCAGTTTCCAATAACTCCCATTCCTACGAGCCAAAGCCTCCCACCCCACCTCTACCATTACCGCCCTTTGATCGGAACACACTATCTAAATGGTTTTAAAAGACTCTACCAAAACCCTCTGCGATAGATATATCCTGTCTAACCGAGCTGCATATCCCCTCCGTACAAAAGTATGCTCCACATCCCACATACCTCCCCCAAATGCATCTCTTAACTGGAGATCTTTAAAAAAGGCCCCCTAAGACTGAAGAAAAATACCCCGCTCCCCTGGGTTCCACATCTGCCCTCTTAACTACATAATTCCAATATCCCGCACAATCGCCATAGATGGTAACCTGCATAGGAAGTACACAAATTCCTCACGCATGAAATCCATCTTTACTTTCGCATCACTTTCAGCTGGGGCATATGCACACAAACGCCACTCTCTCCCATCCACCATCCTTCCACATGCAATACTCTCCCCCCCTCCCCCCTTATTCCTGTGCAAAACAAATGGGCTCGCCTTCCTGATCAACACACCCACTCCCCTTTTCAACCGCTTGGTAATCAGACACCACTAATTCACTACCAATTATGTTCCTGCCCAAATCCACATCTAATTTATATCTGTTCAAAAACACTCTATAGTACTCATGTTTCATGCCATCACACAAACCATTTATATTTATAGTTACACACCTGAGTCCAGCTTAAGATTTCCCTCCCTGCCGCTTTTCAACACTCTTCCCTCTCCGACCATTCCCCTGGGCATTACCTTTCCCACTCTCTCCACTCTCCTTCCCCACCCTCCCCTCCCTCCTGGCTGTTGTGGCCCTATCTTAGGTTACTCTGGGTCCCATAACCCCATGTCTTTTTCCCCGGCATTTGCACCGGCGTCAAAACATCGTCCGAATCTGATGCCACCACCCTTATCCTCATTACTACCTCCGCCTCCATATCTGCGTCCTGAGAGGCCTCACAATGGACTTCCACCTCCACCACCCCGAATTCGCCTCCATGGCCTTCCGTGTCCACCGCACTGTCCACTGCAGGTGCCACATGGTCCTCCCTTCTCTCACATACACACCGTGTTTCTTCTGCCCCAAGCCCAGGCTCCTGCTCCTTGTGACTCTCCTTCTTGGTAGGCTGTAACATAGCCTGTAACACCATCGCCAACTCCTCTATAGCCTTCACTTCGGCGCACACTTGCGCCTCCTCACTCAGCAACTGTACTGACGATGGGCTGGGTGATTCTTTGGTCTCCACGTCCTCTCCCATTTTCACAGGAGGAACCACCCCCTCTTCACTCCTCGTACGACCATGCCCTCCTCCTTGACCTTGTTCTTCCTCAGACACCATTCTCTCATGCATAGATGCTCCGCCTCTTGCCGGCCCAGGCGTCCAATTCCGCTTACCACAATCTGCCTCCATATGGTCATATTCACCAAACAGATGGCATGTACGCCTCTGCCTGGCATACGCCACCATTACCTGGGTAATGGTGGCATATGCCACCATTACCCTCATATGTATAACTTGTACCCTCATATGTATATCTTTAGGAGCCAGGTGGCTCCTCAAGATATACATATGAGGGTATAGGATATCTCACCACCATCTTAAGATTAAAGGTGCCCTCCGGAAATCCTGCATAGGCCCCTTTCACCCACTTTCCAGGCTGGGCTAGATGAACAGTCCCATATCTTTTGAAGGCACATCGAATATCCACTTCATCAGCCTCAAAAAGCATGTTACGGAGCTTGACCCATGTGTAATGTCGCAATAAACCCGTCAACCTGACCCTCACTGCCGGCATCACATTAATACAGACATCTTGGAAACGACCCACCAATGCCTCATACACATGAGCTGTTAGCACTATCACAAACATTCCATAAGCACCATTCAGTGTAAGTCTTCAATGTAAGTCTTCGTCCCTGATGCCGTATGTCTCTCGTATAATTTTTGGCAACAACACCTCGGCTGACGTATTCGTTAAATCTCCACTGATGAGCTCAATGCCCACTGTATTCACTCTCTGGCGCACACCTAGCGCCAAGTTTCTGAGTAGCTCGTCTGGGTAAACAGTAGAGGGGTGTTAAGCACGACCGCACTCTACCCCATCCAAGCAGCGAATGACTAACATTACCAGATTTACCATTCCAGTGAACTGAACTGAACTGAGGACTCACAGGTAAGGGCCCACTAGGGGCGAGGGGCAAGTGGGGACAGGATGAAGAAGATAGTCGGGGAGAGGAAAAAATCTTAAGAAGGAGGAAAAGTGTCAGGACTATACCCAACTGCTAATCAATGAAAACATAATATTCAGCAGTATCTCTCTCGTGAGCATATCAACTTGCAATGACTGGACACGGCACAGGCACATGTTACTGTAAAAAGGCGACGCAAATGCACGTCGCAAGCACTTCAGCTCAAAACACACAAAGACACAGCTCTATGACAATGGCACGTATAAGTTGTTGGAATAGTTAGGCTAATTAAGTCAGGTAGTTTATTTGTATTGAGGTGGAGGTGCCGGGTCGTACAACGTTTGAAAGAGATTTACATCATTGTAAGGACGTCTGAGAGTATCAGCTAAGTATGTAGTCCAGTGGTCATGATATGCTTCAAGTCTGTCAAGTTGTTTGTCACTGAGTGTCTTCCAGTATACGTTCAAAACTGGTGTGTTTTTAGTGAGGTGGAGAGATTCACTGATGGCAAATTCGTCCCACCTCACTCGCAACACCCAACGTAATGCTAGATTCTGGATGCGTTGGAATTTTAGTGCGTTTGTCTTGGCGGTTAACGTCAGAGCGAGTGGAGAGTAAGAGAGTAGAGGTCGAATTAGTGCTTTGTATAGATGTAGTTTTGTCTTGTCAGTTGCCCTGGGTATCCTAGTTGTCCCAGCTACAGTGACATATGTTCTCATTATTAACCAATAACTAATTCTAATGTCGAAAACAAGAAGTTGATCTAAATCTTCGAAGTTCAGAGACAGATGCTCAGGCTTTTAATCAATAACTAACTTATTCTAACTACAAAATCTATATCATCAAAATCTGAGACAGATACACAGGTTATTAACCGATATTTGACTGATTCTAGCTTCAAAATCAATGACGAATCAAATATTACAATTTAGACTAAACTTACAAAAAGTTACATTGAATCTAGACACTATTTTCTTAAACTAAAAAGCTTCAGTATTCTAGATTACCGTGCTCACAAATCTAGAAAAACCGCTCATTTTTAACTTTTCATTGTCTGCATCGCTCTTGGGCCGTGTAGACCCCCTTGCCTGACGCTCCTCAGTAACCTGACAGCAGTGGTACGAGGAGGTGTTGTGCATTCGCTGCCTGGATGAGGTAGAGTGCGGTCGTGCTTTGCACCCCTCTACAGTTTCCCAGACGAGATACTCAGTCAACGACATGGCGCCAGGTGTGCGCAGGAGAGTGAATACTGTGGGCATTGAACTTATTAGTGGGGCTTTAACGCCTACGTCAGTCGATGTGTTATTGCCCAAAATTATACGAGAGACATATGGCATCAGAGACGAGGATTTATATGGAGTGGCACTGAACGGTGTATATAGAATTTTCGTGAAAGTGCTAACTGCTCAAGTATACGAGGCTTTGGTTGATCGTTACCAAGATGTCAGCATTAACGTAACACCGGCAGTGAGGGTCAAGTTGACTGATGTATCACGACATTATTCGTGGGTTAAGCTCCGCAACGTGCCTTTTGAGGCTGATGAGGTAGATATTCGAAATGTTTTCGAACGTTATGGAACTGTACATCTGGCCCAACCTGGCAAATGGGTAAAAGGTGCTTACACAGGATTTCCCGAGGGTTCTTTTAATCTCAAGATGACGCTTAGGCATCCTATACCCTCGTATGTATATCTCGAAGAGTTTAGAACCCAGGTAATGGTAGCGTATGCCGGGCAGAGACGTACGTGCCGACTGTGTGGCGAATATGACCATATGGCGGCAGACTGTGGCAAGCGGAGTATGGCTCCTGGGCCGGCAAGGGGCGGAGCACTTGCGCATGAGCACCCGATGCCTAAAGAAGAATGGGGGCAAGGAGGAGGGCGTGGTCGCATGTGGAGTGAAGAGGTAGTGGCTCCTCCAGTGGAATCGGAAGAAGTGGTGATCCATGAATCACCTGGCCCATCAACAGTGCCTCCTGGGCCGGCAAGGGGCGGAACACCTGCGCATGAGCACCCGATGCCTAAAGAAGAACGGGTGCAAGGAGGAGGGCGTGGTCGCACGTGGAGTGAAGAGGTGGTGGCTCCTCCTGGGGAATCGGAAGAAGTGGTGATCCATGAATCACCTGCCCCATCAACAGTACAGTTGTCAAGTGAGGAGGTACAGGAGGGCGCAGCAGTGAAGGCTATTGAGGAGGAGTTGGAGACGGTGATACAGGCTATGTTACAGTCTACGGAGGTGGAGAGTTACAGCGAACAAGACCCTGGGATCAGGGCAGAAGGTGTGTGTGGGGAAGGGGAGGAACAGGTGGCACCTGTGGTGGGCAGTGTGAGTGCCATGGAAGGGCATGGAGGCGGATTAAGGGTGGTAGAGGTGGAAGTCCATTGTGCTGGCTCCCAGGACTCAGATATGGAAACTGAGGGAGCTACAAGGAAAAGGGCAGCAGCGTCAGATTCGGACGATGTTCTGACGCCGGCGCAAAGGCCAGGGAAAAAGACATGGGGTTATGGTACCCAGAGTGACTCTGCGAGAGGGCCACAACAGGAGGGGGGGATGGTTGGGAAGGAGGGGGGAGTCTGTGGCAAAGGCACAGTCCAGGGGAACGGTCTGAAAGGGAAGAATCTTGACATGAGGCGGGGAAGGAAACCTTAAACTGGCCTCAGGTGTGTAACAATAAATATTAATGGTCTGTGTGATGGTGTTAAACGGGAGTGCTTCAGGATGTTTTTGAATAGGTATAAGGTTGACGTAGCTTTTGTGCAGGAGCACAATTTTAAGCTTGGTCGTGAATTAGTGGTGCCTGGGTATCAGGCTTATGTGTTGCCGTCTGAGCGTTTAAAAGGAGAAGTGGGTGTGTTGATCAGGGAGGCGAGCCCGTTTGTATTGCATAGGAAAGAGGGGGGGGAGGGGGGAGAGTATTACGTGTGGAAGGATGGTGGATGGGAGAGAGAGTGGCGTTTGTGTGTGTGTATGCCCCAGCAGAAAGTGACGTGAAAGTGAAGATGGATTTTGTGCGGGAGGAGCTCGTGTATTACCTACGCACGTTACCGTCTGTGGCGATTGTGGGGGGGGATTGGAATTGTGTAATTAAGAGGACAGACGAAGAACCCAGAGGAGCGGGATATTTTTCGTCAGTCTTGGGGGGCCTGCTTAGAGATCTTCAGTTACGTGATGCTTTTGGGGGAGGTCTGTGGGAGGTGGAACATACGTTTATAAGAAGGGGATATGCAGCTCGTTTGGACAGGTTATATTTATCTCACAGGGTTTTGGTAGAGTCTTTTAAAACTATTGAGATGGTGTCTTCCGATCATAGGGCGGTATTAGTGGAGGTGGGATGGGATGCTTTGGCTCGTAGGCAGGGAAGTTATTGGAAACTGAACACGATGGTTTTGGGGAATAGGGAGGGAGTGGAAGCGTTTGCAATATTTTGGGAACAGCTCTGTGCCGACAGAAGGACTGAGGAAGACGTGGTAGGATGGTTGGATAGTGTGGCTAAGTTACGAATACGTCAATTTTATGTGAGGGAGGGCAAACGCATTAATCAATTGCGGTATGGTTTGTCAAATTACTTAGAATCTAGATTACGGAATTGTTACGAGGGGGGGGGTGGCCGGGGTGTACCCGGTGGAGGATATACACATGTTGAAGGACAGAATACGGGATTTGCAAGAAGAACGTTTTGCAGCTGTACGGGTACAGGCGGGGTTGGACGAAGTACTCTGGGGCGACAAGCCATCAGCTTGTGTGCTGCGAGGACAGAAGGTACGACAGCGAACGACTACAATACCGGGTTTGCAAGTCATATCTTCTGTGGGGGGTTTTAGAGAGGGTCAGGTATTAAGGGACACCAAGGGGATGAGTGCATATGCAGATAGATGGTTTGAGGAATACGGGAAAAGTAGTGGGGTGGATGGTGAGGTTCTTGGGAAGGTATGTGAGTATGTGCCGTGCAAACTGGGGAGGAGTGATCGGGAGGCACTGGGTGGGGTCATTGAGGAGGGGGAAATATGGAGAGCCCTTATGGACATGAGGAAGAGTAAGGCACCCGGGATCGATGGTTTACCTAGCGAATTTTATGTACAGCACTGGGGTCTGCTTAGGGGTTTCCTAGTAAGGTTAATGAATGCCATGAAAGACGGAGGTAAGATGGGAGAATCTCAGGCAACGGCGGTGGTGGTGTTGGTCCCAAAGGGTAAACAGCAGAGTACCCTTCGGGATTACCGAGCCATTTCGTTGCTTTGTGCTGATTATAAATTATTTGCGAAAATTCTTGGGAATCGGCTTAAATGTGTTGTGGGGAGGGTCGTGTTTGAGTCTCAGTTTGGTTTACCTGGTAGGTCAATGAGCGTGGGCCACGGGATTATCAAGGGGTTCCTGGAGGACATGGAAAGGGAAAGAGGGGCGTTGGTGGCGTTGGATTGGCAAGGGGCTTATGATAGGGTGGAAAGAAAGGCTTTGAGGGATATTCTCCTACGACAGGGGTTTGGCGAAGATATAGTGGGATGGGTGGATACGTTGTACTCAAACGCGAAGGTAAGGGTGCAAATCAATGGGTGTGTGGGGGGGGGGGAGTCAACATGGAGCGGGGTCTTCGGCAGGGATGTCCTTTATCACAAATATTGTTTGCATGTGTTCAGGATCCCTTTTATAGGATGGTGGAGGATCGTCTAAGGACGGGGGGGAGGGATGGTGAGCTGAAGCCGTGGCCTGGTTTGGTGGGCTATGTTGATGATACCACTATTTTGGCAAGTGAGGAGACACGGTTAGGACTTTTGGGGGAAGTTGTACACACTTTTGGGAGAGCTACTGGGATGAAGGTAAATCTGGAAAAGTCAATGATCATGGGGCTGGGAGAGTGGACAGAGAGATTAGATTGGGGATGTGATGTTGTGCAGCGGAGGACCGGGAGTCTGAAAATCTGCGGTGTCATGTATGAGGCTGACCTGAGTGCTGCAAGGGTTAGCAATTCGAATAGGATGGTGGAACAGGTGCAGCGACGGTTGGGAATGCTGCGACCTCACCATTTAACCCTTAGGCAACGTGCAATTGTCATCAATGTATTACTATATAGTAAAGTCTGGTTTGTTTCGGCTGTGATGCCGTTAACAGGAACGGCGATCACGAGTATTCTTAGAATGGTGTTCAAATTTTTGTGGGGTTCAGGGTGCAACTGGTTGCGAAGGGAGGTAGTGACATTGCCGGTATGTAGGGGAGGGTTGGGTTTGTTGGACTTGAGAAAGCGCGTGAAATGTGTGTTTATTAAGAGGGAAGTGATGAGTGCAGGTGGATGGAGGGAGGGTCAGCTAGATAAGGTACATGCTCACCTGAGGAAATGGTATGGAGGGGCGGAAATGAAGGAATGCGAGACAGTGTTACGCGCCTTAATGTTAGCCAGGGAACCAGGAAAAGTAAAGGTGGGAACTTTGTGTAAATTGTTAGAGAGACATGTAGTGGCGCCGGTTGAAGGGATCTACCCCATGTATGCATGAGATGTAATATGGCGAAGATTTAGTAAATTAAGGATACGACCTAGGGCGCGTGAGGTTATGTACCGTTTCCTGCATGGGATTTTGCCAACGGGAGCGATGCTCCGAGATAGGAGGGTTATTGAGGGTGGGGGGTGTGGCAGATGCAGTGGGGAAGAGACTGCGTATCATGTCGTCTATTTTTGTGAAGGTTTGGAGTGCATCAGGGTATGGATGCGTAAGGTAGTGGTGAGGGTGGGGGGTCAAGGTGTGTCGGTATTGCGAGCGTTGAGTCTTGATATGAGTGGTGTGGAGGAGAGTGTGGTAAGAGGTTTAGCATATGTCATCGTGGACTACATATATGTTTTATGGGGTATGAGGGGGAAGGTGGGTGGGGATGTGCTGAGAAGGACTTTGGCGGCGACGTTTTATCGAACTTTGTGTCGCAATAGAGGCATTTTTGGGAAAAGGTGGGAAGAGTATTTTTCTGAGGGTTATAGAGGACTAACAATAGGGACTTTATTGGCGTTATAAGGGGCTTTAACTGCCGGGGTGAGTGGGTTGGTAAAAGGGGGGGGGTTCAGGGGATTTCAACGGGCTCACCTCCTTGGGTATGCAGTGATATGGTTGGATGTGATTGGAGGTACTAGTGTGTGACCAGATGAGAGGTTGTGCAAGATAAGTTTTGCTTAGTTCCCTTGATGGGGAAGGTGTAAGGAGCAGATTCAATATATAACAGGTATTAATGTATAACCTATAAATTATATAACATGTATATTTCTTTGGTAGAGTATTATGTTCCACTTGCACTGGTATTGCAATTGAATTTGAATTTTCTTGAGAGGGTTTTTCTTTCACTATTTCCTTGAAGCACTGAGTTATTTTTGCCTTTTTTTGTAACGTGGTCCAGCATCAGTTTTGACGTAATTACCTTTTATTATTATTCTTATTTAAGGTATTGTAATTTTGGTAGTCCTGTACCATTCATGGTTGTAAATAATGTTTCCTCAAGTGACATGTGTCATAATAATCCTAAATTGAGGATAATTAATGTCATGATTATTCAGGTTGGTGATGGGGTTTGTTTTCAATGTGTGTGTGTGAGTGGGGGGGGGAGGGATGATGGGTCACCTGTGTTGCAGCACAGGTTTCTTAATAAAGCATATTGTAGATCTGGTGTATTTGTTGCGAGTTGTATTATGGGTGATTGTCATTAAGCTTGGTGCATTATTGTGTTGAGGTTGTAATTTTAGGAGTTTTATTTATAGCCATTTTGTGGCCTTTGTTATTATAACTTTATTCCTTCTTAAATTGGGATATGTTTTAAAAGCTTGTATATAGTAGACTGTCAGATGTTGCCTGGATTGTTTTTTGTTTATATATTGTTTTACTGATGTTGTCCTTGTTCATTATTTAATATATGTACCTATTAATATTTGTACATGAAGTTTTAAATAAAAAAAAAAAAAAAAAAAAAAAAATTACATTTTATTACTTTTATTACATGTTTTTGTTGTACATCAAAAACTGGCAGACAAATATTGAAATTTAGCCATTTTTTTCAAAACTTCATCCTGTAAGCCACAAAAGTAATTGGCTGCATCGCTCTTGGGCCGTGTAGACCCCCTTGTCTGACGCTCCTCAGTAACCTGACAGCAGTGGTACGAGGAGGTGTTGCTGTGTCTGTTGACACCGCTGGAAAATTACTGGTGTTAAGATGGCGGTTTGTCATCGCAGACGCATTAATAATATTGGTATTGAACTACTTCGAGGTGCGATTACACCTAGTTCTGCTCAGATACTCTTACCCAAGATAATCAGGGAGACATATGGCATTCAAGACGGAGAATTGTATGGAGTAGCGTTGAATGGAGCACATAGAATATTTTTGAAACTGCTTGCTGCGACAGTTTATGAATCGGTGGTTACGCGCTTTCAAGATGTGTGTTTTGACGTTACGCCTGCTGTGCGTGTGAGACTGGTGGATGTGTCTCGATATTATACCTGGATAAAGTTGTGGAATGTCCCCTTTGAGGCGAACGAAGCTGACATCAGAAACGTCTTTGAGAAATATGGGACCGTGCATTCTGCCCAGCAGGGTAAGTGGTTGATGGGTGCCTACGAAGGTATGCCGGAAGGTACTTTCAGCCTTAAAATGACGTTGCGGCAACCCATACCATCATACGTGTAGCTTCAAGATTTTAGGACACAGGTAATGGTTTTATTTACTGGACAACGGCGTACATGTCGCATTTGTGGAGAGTATGACCACATAGCGGCGGCATGCGAGACGAACAGATGCGTGACCAAACCTGTGCAAGAAGAGGTAGCCCCGGTCACACGTGGTGAAGGTGAGCATCGATCATCAGAGGAAGGGCGCGGTCGTTTGTTGAGTGAGATGGTGGAACAGGCTTTTCGAAATGAGAGTGAGTCCTCCCCTCGGCTCCCTGCACCTGAGTCGTTGCCAATACCATCTGCTGGATTGGTACCCCGAAATGACGTGTTAAATATAGGGGAGGAATTGGACGAAGTTTTAAAGACCTTGTCACCACCTGTGGTGGAAGCTCCGTCTATGAATGACGTAGCTGGAGACTTTTTGAGTCCAGATTGTAAACAATATGAGACTCAGCGGAATGACGACGAGACTGAGACATCGGGGGACTTCACACCTCACTGTAAAGTGGATGTTGAGGTACACCGTGAGGATTCCTCAGACCTTGACATGGAGGATAAGAACGTTATGAGGAAACGAGCAGCTGCGTCAGATTCAGATGACGTACTGACGCCAGCACAGAGGACTGGGAAGAAAACTGAGAGGATGGGAGAGGGAAGGGATGGAGAGGGGGGGGGGGTCATGTGGGACGCCATCGCAAGAAGGGAGGCGAATGGGACTGTACTGTAAAGAAAACCCATAGAAATAACAATTCAAGTGGTGAAAAACGAGAGGAGAAGAGGCAAGGGTGGAAAATATAACAGGCCTTAGGTGTATGACTGCTAATGTTAACGGTTTATGTACTAGACTGAAGAGAGATTGGTTAAACAATTTTCTTAGCAAACATAGAGTTGATGTTATGTTCCTTCAAGAACACAATTTCAAAGAGGGGAAAGTGTTGGAGGTTGCAGGTTATAAAGTACTGACCCTGCCAACTATCCGTGTGAAAGGTGGTGTGGGTCTTTTAATAAAAGAGACGGGCCCGTTTGTATTGCAGAGATGTGAGGGGGGTGGGGGGAGCGTGTTGAGAGTGGATGGAACTTGGATGGGAAAGCGTGTATCTTTAGTAAGTGTGTACGCCCCTGCGGAGAATAGCACGAAGGTACGAAAGGATTTTGTGTGTGAGGACCTTGTTTATTTTTTGTGTGCACTTCCGGAAGTGGTGATAGTGGGGGGTGACTGGAACTGTGTCATCAGGGCGGCTGACGTCGAACACAAAGGGGCTGGGCATATGTCTGTACCTCTCAGAGATTTGTTGAGGGATGTTAAGTTATGTGATGTGTTTGGGGGAGGGGTGTGGGAAACGGAACATACTTTTATCAGAAGGGGATATGCTGCAAGGTTGGACAGAGTGTATATTTCTCAAGGAGTAGTTGCAAAGTCTTTTAATACTGTCGAGACGGTCTTGTCAGATCATAGGGCAGTAGTAGTGGAGGTAGGGTGGGAGGGGATGGCGGAAATTTATCGGCCTTATTGGAAATTAAATATTAGTGTGTTAAGTGATGACGAAGGTTTAGAGGGTTTTTCTATGCTGTGGAAAGAGCTTTCACGGGAAGCTCAGGAGGTAGAAGACATTGTAACGTGGTGGGACTCGGTAGCAAAAGAAAGGATAAAATCCTTTTACGTGAGGGAGGGTAAACGTATAAACACTCTAAAATATGGACTAGTGAATTATTTAGAGGATCGATTAAGAGGTTGTTATGGGCAGGGAAAGGTTGGTGGTGTTTACCCCATGGACGAGATTGTAGACATAAAAGAGAGCTTGCGAACGTTGCATAATGAGCAGTTTCAAGCAGTGCGGGTGCAAGCAGGATTAGAAGAAGTTTTGTGGGGAGACAAGCCATCCGCGTGTGTGTTGCGGCAGCAAAAGCAAAAGCAGGCGCTGATGGCAATCCCGAGCTTGGAGGTACATGAGACGATGGGAATCCATAGAGCAGGTCAAGTGATAAGAAACACGAAAGCTATGAGTGCATATGCGGATATGTGGTATAAAAAATACTGGACTAGTAGTGATGTGGTTGAAGTGGAACTAAATGGGGTGTGCACATATGCCAAGTGCAATTTGGGTCATAGTGATAGGAAGGCTTTGGGTGGGGATATTACTGAGGAGGAAATTGAAATTGCTTTACACGGAATGAGAAAGGGCAAAGCCCCGGGTATTGATGGTTTACCGGTGGAATTTTATTTACAGCATTGTGCGTTGATTGGGAAGCTCATGGTAAGATTATTAAATTGTATGAAGGAGAAGGGTACGTTACGGAATAAGCAGAATACAGCAATAGTGGTGCTGGTCCCGAAAGGCAAAGGACAGCCAGACCTTGGGAAGTATAGGGCAATATCATTGCTCGGTGCAGACTATAAGGTTTTCGCTAAAATTTTGGGTGATAGGGTGAAATGCGTGGTGGGGAGGGTTGTTTCACCATCGCAGTTTGGGTTGCCGGGCAGGTCGATGTTAGAAGGTCATGGGATTTTAAGAAGTTTTGTGGAGTCAAAGGGCGGGGGGGAGGGGGCGGCTTTACTGGGCTTAGACTGGCGAACTGCCTATGATAGAGTGGAAAGAAGTGCACTGCAGAGCATACTTAGGAGACAGGGTTATGGTGAAGAAATAGTTGGGTGGGTAAACACGCTGTATAAGGGAGCAAAGATGAGATTACAAATAAATGGGTGTATGGGGACGGACTTTGAGATGGGTAGAGGTTTACGACAATTTGCGTGTTTTCAGGATCCCTTTTACAGGATGGTTGAGAGCACAGTCAATTCCCAGGGTGAAGGGGGGGTAGGGGAAAGGAGATGTTGGCCGGCATTAATAGGTTATGTGGATGATACGACTGTTTTGGTGTGTGAACGGATGTCTATGAAAGTGTTGGAAGATGTTGTGCGTGTGTTTGAAAGAGCCACGGGTATGAAGGTGAATAGTGAAAAGTCAATGATCATGGGGTTGGATACCTGGAAAGGGGGAGGAATGGTGAGCTGTAACGTGGTTAACACGACTGCGATGTCATTAAAGATTTGTGGTATTATTTATAGAGACGATTTGGATGTGGCGCGGGAGGAAAATTCAGTAAGGACGTTGGAAAAGGTCATTGGTCGTCTGGGTGTTTTGAGGCCCCAACATCTCACTCTGGCCCAACGTGTGATCGTTGTTAACGTTTTATTGTATAGCAAGGTGTGGCACGTTGCGGCTGTATTCCCGATTACAGGGACAGTGATCCATGGAATATTGAGACGAGTATTTACCTTTTTGTGGGGATCGAGGTGTGATTGGTTAAAACGTGAGGTTGTTATGTTACCTGTCCGTCGAGGAGGTTTGGGATTGTTGGATTTAAAACGTAGGGTAAAATGTGTTTTTCTAAAGTGGGAGGTTTGGCGTGTGGGTGTGATGGCGGGAAATATGGAACAGGTATATATGAGGTTGAAAAAGTGGTATGGGGGAATGGAATTGAGGGAATGTGAGATTGTACAATGGGCTTTGTTGATGGTAAGGGAACGGAAAAACATTCGCATAAGGGTTTTAAGTAGGTTACTGGGGGGTACGTGCGCAGCTCCAGTAGAAGGTTTGTTCCCCATGTACTCGTGGGAAAATATTTGGCTCAGATTTAGTAAGCTGAAATTACGGCCTAGGGTGCGTGAAGTCATGTTCCGTTTTTTACATGGTATATTGCCGTCAGAGGCAATACTACGATCCAGACATCGGTGGATTAGACCAGGAAGTTAGACGAGCTTTAGGTTATATTATCGTGGATTACATTTATATTTCGTGGGTAATGAGAGGGAAAGGGGTAAGTGAGGTGCGAAGGCGTGTCCTTGCAATAACGTTTTATCGTACAATGTGTAGGAATAGGGAATTGTATCGGATGAGGTGGGATAAGGGTTTTTCGGACGGTTATAAAAGGCTAACTATTGAAAGCCTTGTGAATTTGTGAATAATATACGGGCATGCCGGGTAAGTTTCCGTGTGGGTCAGTGGGCAATAGCTGGCTCGTCTCTTAGGGGGAGGGGAGGTGTGAGTTGCGTGAATATGAGATTGGTCATGGATGTATTCTAGTTGTTATGGATATGTGTTTGTTGATTCTGGAGTTAGGGTTACTTACTATACCTTTTGTGTACAAAATGACAGTGGTGCCTTTACAGTATTTGTTATGTTTTTGAAGCTTTCCTTTTGTGTAAAGACTCGTTTTTTCTTGAGTCACAAGTTTTCTAAAGTATTTTGTTTTTGATTGTGTTTTATAGGTCCAGATATTTGGGTTTACAAACCTGCATATATATATATATATATATATATATATATATATATATATATATATATACATATATATATATATATATATATATATATATATATATATATATATATATATATTTATTTTTTTTTATTATCACACCGGCCGATTCCCACCAAGGCAGGGTGGCCCGAAAAAGAAAAACTTTCACCATCATTCACTCCATCACTGTCTTGCCAGAAGGGTGCTTTACACTACAGTTTTTAAACTGCAACATTAACACCCCTCCTTCAGAGTGCAGGCACTGTACTTCCCATCTCCAGGACTCAAGTCCGGCCTGCCGGTTTCCCTGAATCCCTTCATAAATGTTACTTTGCTCACACTCCAACAGCACGTCAAGTATTAAAAACCATTTGTCTCCATTCACTCCTATCAAACACGCTCACGCATGCCTGCTGGAAGTCCAAGCCCCTCGCACACAAAACCTCCTTTACCCCCTCCCTCCAACCCTTCCTAGGCCGACCCCTACCCCGCCTTCCTTCCACTACAGACTGATACACTCTTGAAGTCATTCTGTTTCGCTCCATTCTCTCTACATGTCCGAACCACCTCAACAACCCTTCCTCAGCCCTCTGGACAACAGTTTTGGTAATCCCGCACCTCCTCCTAACTTCCAAACTACGAATTCTCTGCATTATATTCACACCACACATTGCCCTCAGACATGACATCTCCACTGCCTCCAGCCTTCTCCTCACTGCAACATTCATCACCCACGCTTCACACCCATATAAGAGCGTTGGTAAAACTATACTCTCATACATTCCCCTCTTTGCCTCCAAGGACAAAGTTCTTTGTCTCCACAGACTCCTAAGTGCACCACTCACTCTTTTTCCCTCATCAATTCTATGATTCACCTCATCTTTCATAGACCCATCCGCTGACACGTCCACTCCCAAATATCTGAATACGTTCACCTCCTCCATACTCTCTCCCTCCAATCTGATATTCAATCTTTCATCACCTAATCTTTTTGTTATCCTCATAACCTTACTCTTTCCTGTATTCACCTTTAATTTCCTTCTTTTGCACACCCTACCAAATTCATCCACCAATCTCTGCAACTTCTCTTCAGAATCTCCCAAGAGCACAGTGTCATCAGCATATATATATATATATATATATATATATATATATATATATATATATATATATATATAAATGCATGTTTTATCCCTTCCCTGTTACTGCTCAATCTAGTCTGTGAGTCACCAAAGTATTAAAGGGATATAACATGTGTACATTACCCTGAGTCGTCCAAATTTATCCTATAAATATTCGTAATGTTGTGATTTTTGTTTGTAATTCAAACGTAGTTCATGGGTATCAAGATTGAACACATATAGAATGGATGGAAATTGCTGACGATTAATATGATCGTCAATTTATATAATATTTATTATGTTAATGAATTTGTGTTAGAGTAAATCATTGAATTTGTGTCTAAGTTGGAATTTCTATAAACAATTGTATATTTTGTATGCAAATTACATAAACTATTGTTTAATCATTAATGTAACATGTTTGTATGATGTGAATGTTGTTTATAATGGGTTTAGTGGGGTTTTCACCAGTGTTATATTTGTTGAGCAAACAGTTATGTCCTTTGGTACTGTGTGTGTTTAGTGAAACGTACGTATGCATTTTATGGTGTGTTTGTCGTATATATCTATTCGTATTAGTTACAAAAAAAATTGTTCTGGTATTTATGGTGTGAATCTTGGTGTACTCTATAGCATATGTATGATAATGCTATTTAATTTTTAAGCAGCCTTGTATTTATGATGTTTTAAATAAAATAAAAAAAAAAAACTTATTCTAACTTCAAAATCTATATCATCAAAATCTGAGACAGATACACAGGTTATTAACCGATATCTAACTGATTCTAGCTTCAAAATCAGTGACGAATCAAATATTATAATTTAGACTAAACACACAAAAAGTTACATTGAATCTAGACACCATTTTCTTAAACTAAAAAGCTTCAGTATTCTAGATTACCGTGCTCACAAATCTAGAAAAAACGCTCATTTTTAACTTTGTAATTATGTTTCAGAGAGTTTAAAATAAAATTTGTGTAATTTTTTTTTCATTTAATTATATTTTATTACTTTCATTACATGTTTTTGTTGTACATCAAAAACTAGCAGACAAATATTGAAATTTAGCCATTTTTTTCAAAACTTCATCCTGTAAGCCACAAAAGCAAAGTATAAAAGGAATAATGGGAATTTTCTATTATTTTGAAAGGAACATAAATTGTGTTACGTAGTGTAATGTGACTGATTCCCAGGAGGCGGACATGTGTTGTTGGAGTGGTGGAGGGACTGGTGAAGGAGGCCAAGGACCTGTCTTACTCCATGGAGGACATCACCAGCATCACCACCACAGCAGCAATAACTAACCAGATGACTGGTAAGTGATGACTGGTGAGTAATGACTGGTGAGTGGGGAAGATGAATGGACACTCTGGGGTGCGTTGACTGACTGACTGCCATCAATTATGACTGAGGGACTGAGTACCATCTATCATGACTGAGGGACTGACTACCATCTATCATGACTGAGGGAGTGACTACCATCTATCATGACTGAGAGACTGACTACCATCTATCATGACTGACAGACTGACTGCCATCTATCATGACTGACAGACTGACTACCATCTATCATGACTGAC
Organism: Cherax quadricarinatus; assembly: GCF_038502225.1. Lineage (NCBI taxonomy): Eukaryota > Metazoa > Arthropoda > Malacostraca > Decapoda > Parastacidae > Cherax > Cherax quadricarinatus. The sequence goes on along the minus strand of NC_091311.1, from coordinate 1,848,170 downwards.
AGACTGACTACCATCTATCATGACTGACAGACTGAATGCTAGGGAGCATTAAAAATACAAAATTTAGTGATATAAGCTGCACTTATCGAGGATTATTACTATGGTAACAACAAACGTCTGTGCAAAATTTCGGATCATTTCATGCCCATTTACCCAGCAGCATCGCCATCGACTTCTCGCCAAATTACACACCATTGAAAGCAAATAGTTATAAATTATTGGTTGTCAGGATAATCAAGTGTACTTGGTTTATATCATTTTTGATTGTGAAGATTGTATGAGATTGTATAATCAAATGTACATGAGTTATATAAATCATCAACTACTTAATTTTTAACTATTACAAGTTATAAGTGAAGTCTTTCTTGATGCTGAACTTGGGCATCACTTGCCTGGAAAATATTCTTTGCCTGATATATCCATCTGTTGTCTTCCGTCCAGTCACTTCATGCAAGCTTCAGGGAGGGAAGAGCATTTTTTTCATAGATTAGGAAATTAAGATTGAAAAAGTCTGGAAAAAAAAGTTTCCTTACTGAAAAATAGTGCATGATTCTGGCAACTTATTGATGTAATCCGCTTGTTTCTATTATATTTCTAAGTATGTTTTTCATTAAAAGTATTTGTTTTTGTTCTTTCTGTCAGCAAGAATACATGTTGGCAACCAGTGTTTTATCCTCCAAAAGTTACGATTTTTATGATTGTTTCATTCTAAATACTCTACATGGCATCTTCTCTGCTGACTAAAGTGTAGAGAGTGGTCAGTGTGTCCCTGGTAGCCTGCAGGCTGTCAACAAGGAAGCAGATTTCTTACAAACTGACATTTGACATGTCATAACCGTAAAGTTTCACACCAAACAATAACAATAAAAACTCAGAAATAAGTTATTGACCTTGTTTACCCTTTTCTGTGATAACTATTAATATGATTGTCATGATTTTTGCAGACGTTATTGAGGAATGATCATCCTACAAACACCCAGGGTGGATTTACGATATTGTTTACAGCTTTGTTTACATTGATTTACCCCCCTAAAAAATTACTGCAACATTTTTTTATGGAATCTACTATCGCTGAAACGTCCTGGGTTAACAATAATCTAGCCTTTATCTTTCATCTGATGTTAACTAGAGCATTGTATATCTTTCCAATTTAGTAGAGAAAGGAAAGTTTTATGACCCATAAAATTGTGCATAATTTTTTTTCTATCTAACTTGAATTTTAACAGTCAAAACAAACACAGTCTATACTTTCTTTTATGCTACTTAATCCACTGTCAAAATCTCACTGAAATCTGACAAAAAAAAATGGTGATAACGTTCGCCCCTCCCTTCCGTCATCAATTTTATCCCTCTCTCAACAGCTTGAGTGTTGTTTGGCCACTTGGGCACCTCCAGTGGAGTCTCAATAATTTTCAGAACCTGTTGATCTGATAGAGAAGCAATGACAATAGGCTTAGTTTTGAGTTCAGTCTTTCAGTCAATCATGGAATGATAGTTCTTGCTCGCCACTTTAGTTTTGGAATCACTACTTTTCTTGAGTTGACAATAGGAGCCACATTGTCATTCTCTTCATCCTCACTGTCATCCTCATCATCAGTGTAAATTAACAAGTCTTCGTCAACAGCATCAGCAGAATCTTCTTCATCCTCATCAGAGGTCTCAGTACTACTTCTGTCTGTTGATTCTCTTCTCTAATTTTTCTTATAAACGAGACAGTTTTGTCTCTCAGTCATGTCTTCTTCAGCTCACATACCAAGAAGCAGATGATCTATGTTTTAATAATCAGGATTATTCATTAAACTTGCCCAACATGGATATACCAGGGTATACCACGGATAACTAGCATAATATTCCAACACAGGGTATACCATGGATAACTAGCATAATATACTAACACAGGGTATATTGATAAAGGATATAACTAATATAATATTCCAACACAGCATATACAAGTGATAACTAGCACAATATACCTACACAGTGCGTAACAGGGATACAACTAGTATAATATACCAACACAGCATATACCAGTGATAACTAGCATAATGTACCAACATAGGGTATACCAGGGCTATAAAAAGTATAATATAACAACACAGAGTATACCATGGATAACTAACATAAAATACCAACACAGGGTTTACCAGGGATACAACTAGTATAATATACAAACACACCACACATCAATGATAACTAGTATAACATACCAACACAGGGTATACCATGGATAACTAGTATAATACACCAACACAGGGTATACCAGGGATTAGTAGAAAAATATACCAACAGAGGGAATACCAGGGATAACTAGCATACTATACTAACACATGGTATACCAGGGATAACTAGCATAATATACCAACACAGGGTATACCAGGGATAACTAGTTTAATATACCAACAGAGCATATACCATCGATAACTAGCATAATTCACCAACAGAGGAATACCAGGGATAACTAGCGTAATATACTAACACAGGGTATACCAGGTATAACTAGCATAATACACTAACACAGGGTATACCAGGGATAACTAACATAATATACCAACACAGTGTATACCAGGGGTAACTAATATAATATAGCAACACAGGGGATATACCAGGGACAATAACTGGTATAATATACCAACACAGGGTATAGCAGGGACATAGCTATTATAATATTCCAACACAGGGTATATCAGGGATAATTAGTATAAAATACCAACACAGGGGATATACCAGGGATGATAACAATTACAATATACCATCACATGGTATACCAGGGATATAATTAGTATAATATACCGTCTCAGTGTATACCAAGGACTAGTATAATATACTAACACATGGGATATACCAGGGATAACTAGTATAATATACCAACACATGGTATGACAGGGTTATAACTAGTATAATATATCAACACAGGGTATAACAGGGATAACTAGTAAAATATACCAACACAGAGGATATGCCAGGAATAATTTGTATAATACCAGCACAGATGATATACCAGGGAACTAGTATAATATACCAATGCAGGGTATACCAGGGATAACTAGCATAATATACCAAGACAAGGCTTGCAGGGATAACTTGTTTATTATACCAACACAGGGGATACCAGGGATAACTAGTGTGATGTACCAACATAGGGATTCCAGGGATAACTATTATAATATACCAACACAGGAGATACCAGGCATAACTAGTATAATATTCCAACACTGGAGATACCAAGGATAACTAGCATAATATACCAACACATGGGATACCAGAGATATAAATATTTTAATATACCAACACAGGGGATGCACAAGGGATAATAACTAGTATAATATACCAACACAAGGGATATCAGGGATAACTTGTATAATGTACTGTTACGCATGAATGGGCAAAATTGTTCCATTGGTAATCTCCTGTGGAACCAGTTTGAATATTTTTTTTTTAGATTTTATTTAAAAGAACGGTATACATATGATTTACATACACCTAGAACATACATCATCAAATAACAATCAGGTTTACAAAGGATAAATACAATCACCTTCCACATCAAAAAGGTATTTGATCAATACCCTGGAGTAACTTAACCACTCACTACACATCGGCTGGACAACACGGTCTACAAGACAACAACAGGAAGATTCATAAGGATTATCGACTGGACGAAGATTGGAAAACAGTGTGTGTTGTGTTCGCAAATCTGTGTTAGTTTACGCACAGATTAGCGTCATTCCTGGTGATCCTTGGACTGTGTTCAGTGCTTCGGAGCAGTGAGCCACGAGAGGGTGGCTACGGGCCCCGACTGGGGCTCTGAGCCTCACAGCTCTGCACCCAGTGTGGGCGGCTGTGAGGTCACAGGCAGCAGCTCTGCTGCTGGCTCTGTCCCCACACCTACAGTCACCATGACAGATCCAGGAGAGCGGCCTAAACGTTCCTTGGAATGCGGGGACGAGTTGGAGGACGACGTGGGGCAGGTGGGAGCCCCCACCAAGAAGGCCAAGGATGCAGTGGAGACTACTGTACCTACCAATTTGCCACTAGGTCCGTCGGCAGCCCCTACCCAAGAAGACTTGCACCCCCAGATGGCCATAGGGGTCGTGGAAGGAAGCCAGGAGGATGTAGCTCCTCAAGTGGCAAGGATGGAGCCATCCCAGGTCCCTACACCAGTTGCGTTGGCCTCCACAGTGGATGGGGACTGGTTGACTCCACGTGGAAGGAGGAGTTCCCGCTCAGCTCGGGCACAAGCAACCAGGGCCTTCAACAAATTCAAGGTTCCCAACTACGGGTTTGTAAGGTATCTGGAAGGTCTCCCCCACCTCAAGTTCCGCTGCGAGTTCACTCTCAGGAACGAGGTTCTGGTCATTCCTCGGGACGAAGACTCTTACGAGGAGTTGAAGGGGCTGGCTGTGACCCATCCCAGCATGGTGGAACTGCTTGCTTCGGAGAAGGTGTACAAGGGGGTGCTTTTACACGTCCCTGTGCCCCTCCCACTGGACCCCATTTTGGAAGTGCCCAATATTGTCAAGGCGGAGCGACTCACTGCAACTGTGAACAAGGTGCCCACCCGCCAGGTGCTGATCCACCACAAAGGTCCACTTCCCACGCACCTGGACCTTGGAGTCTGGGGAAGATTCAAGACCCGACCGTACCTGTCAGGCCCAGTACAATGCTTCAACTGCCAGGGGTTCAATCACATTTCAGCCACCTGCCAGCGAGAGAAGAAGTGTGGTGTGTGCAGCAAGGCACACGACTCGAAGGACTGCATTGCAATCCTCAAACATCCACCTGGCGAAGCCCTTCGGCCAGAGCCCAAGTGTGCCAACTGCTCGAAGAGGCACCATGCCTGGAACCGGAGCTGTCCTGTGATGGTGCAGCACTGGCAGCAGGTTCGTCATCGGAACGACCCGACAGCCTCGACGCCACCCAGCCTTGGAACTGCCCAGCAACAGTCAGCATGGGCTCCAATCACGGTTCCCCGGATACTGCAGGAGGGCAATACCAGCGAGTTCCCAGCACTGGGCTCCCAGCGGTGGGATCAGAGGGCAGACACTGGTTTGCAGCAGCGCGGTCAACTGCGGCGTCAGATGGCAAGGTGGCCAAGAAGGCAGAATCATTGGGAAAAACAGTCACAGGCCAGGCACACTGCCCAGCAGGTCCCAGCTGGGCACCAACATTCCCTGCCATACGGCCAGCAGGCCTCTTCCCAAGGACAGGCCCCTACTGTGAGCGGCCAGCGTCAGGCAGAGGTTCCCCGCCAGGGGACTTGGAAGCCCATGGCCACTCATGCCGGGCCCAGGGTGCACCCAGCTTATGCTGCTGCAGTGTCGACAGCCACCCAGACATACCCAGTGACCCAGCCCCGCCTCGACGGGTCGTCCAGCTCAATGCCTGCAGAGGTAATGGTCGAATCCTTTCCGGATCGACTGAAGAAAACCATCGGGGTCATCTCAGCGCTCCTCTGTCGCCTGCTGCCGTCGGCAGAGGACAGGGGCGCCTGCAGGCAGCTCCTGTCATGGATGCTGGGCGTGGTTCTACTGGACAGGAAAGACTCAATGGAACTTCAAGCCATCATCCAGGAGTCCTTCCAGTCTGTGATGGAGGAGGCCCCGGAGTCGCCAACAACGGACGACGAGTCCCAGGCAGAGATGGAATCAGTGAGCCACCTCTGCGGCCCTTGAAGATCCTCCAGTGGAACATTTGTGGGCTGCAGCGGAAAATTCACTTAGTGATTGAAGCTGCAGTTCAGGATGAGGTTGATGTCTTCCTGTTTCAGGAGACACTGACCGATTTGTCACGTCAAATGCAGCCACGTATTCCGGGATTCTCTGCCTACCTTCAGCGCCTGGAAGGGACTGGCAGGGGCACGGCGATCTACGTCAGGACCACTATCCCTCATTCAATCTCCACTGACCCCATCGACTGTGGGGAGGGCGTAGGGGTTCAGGCTGTCACCCTACACCTGGCGGATGGACCTCTCGTGGTTTACAATATTTACAGAAGCTCTCGGTACACCCTTGACATCTCAGAAGTGGCAGCACTCGCCCCACGGGAGGGTCTTGTTGTGGCTGGGGATGTCAATGCCCACCACCCAATACTTTCTTCTGTCTCTCCTACCAACGCAGCTGGGAGGCACCTTGCGGCTGTGCTGGAGGAGGTCTCTGAGATCGCCCTCCTCAATAATGGTGAGCCAACCCATCACTATGGTGGCCGCTTGGATGTCACACTCATCTCTAGGCGGTTGCTCTCGAGCGCTAGATGGGAGATCCACCCCCGTCTCACCAGTGATCACTTTGCAGTGGTCACTACGCTGATGGTCCAGCGGTGCCCGCTCCCTACACCTACCCCCAGATGGAATCTAAAAAAGGCCGACTGGCAGTGCTTCTAGGAGGTCATTGAGCGTTGGTGGGCGGAGTCTCCCCTTCCAGAAGACCCAGATGAGGCGGCTCAAAGCTTGCAGGTGGCCTTCACATGTGCAGCTGAGGCAGCAATACCTAAGATTTCAGGCGGAGGGTCATATAAACGTGACTGGTGGTTTTACGATGAGGACATCAGGGAACAGAACCACCGCATCAATGTTGTACGCAAGATGCACAGGCGTAATCCCACGGTTGAGTCCATGCGTCTGCTCAGGGAAGTGGTGCGGCATGCACGCCATGTCTCGCACAGGGTCCGGCAGGCTAAATGGTTCGAGTGGTGTGCCTCCTTCAGCTACTCCTCCACCTTATCTGAGATTTGGACCAAGTTACGATTGGCCACTGGGCAGCATCGCAGTGTGGCTCGGTTGCACCCAGACCCCGCAACGGAGGCAGAGCGTCTGGTGGACCTATTCACCTCCAGAGCGGCCATGGCTCAACTGCCTCAGGATCTCCAGGACCTCCAAGCCACCCTCCTTCCTAGAAGGGTGATGGTGATCCAAGCAGCATGCCAGGCTGGGGATGTCACGGATGAAGACTTCACCGACCAGGAGCTCCAGGCAGCCTTCACATCTCATCGAGACACTGCTCCGGGGCATGATGGTATCACCTATGGCATGATCACTCGGTCTGGCCATTCTGGACATTCAGCTGTCCTGGGAGTCATCAACCAGACTTGGCGAGCTGGCAAACTCCCTGTCGTATGGAAGGAGGCTGACATCATACCGATTCCTAAGCCTGGGGATCCTGGCAGTGTGAGACCCATCTCCCTCACCAGTTGCATCTCGAAGGTGTCTGAAAGGATGGTGTTGGAGCGCCTGTGGTGGAAGCTTGGCCCTCCTCATAAACACCTCTATGGCTTCACCAGAGGAGTGGGCACTTTCGAAAGCCTTACCACTCTACTGACCGGCATTGGGTCGGACGCCCAAGCCCACATTGTTGTCTTTCTTGACCTCGAGAAAGCTTTTGAGCTAGCCAGTGCACCTGCCATCCTCTCACTCTTGGCCCGCAGGGGGATTAAAGGCAGGCTGCTTTCATGGCTTCGTTCCTATCTCCAGGACAGGCGGGCCCGGGTACGCTTCCAGGGGCATGCCTCTTCTCTCAAGACCCTGGACAACGGCACTCCACAGGGCGGGGTGCTTAGTCCCACCCTGTTCAATGTACTGATGCATCAGCTGGTGTGCCTGCCTTTCTCCAGAGGGACCATCCTCCTCAGCTATGCCGATGACCTGGCACTTGTCGTACCTAGGAAGCGCCGGCTTTTGCAGCGTGCCCAGGAGGACCTCGATCTGCTGGCTTCCACCTGCCGTCACTTGGGACTCAAGATATCTGCAGCAAAATCAAAAGCCATGATCCTTCGCACCAAGGTGCCCAGTCAGAGGCTGCGGGTCCTGGGCATCGACCTGGAGTGGGTTCACAGTTATAGGTACCTTGGCATCTACATTGACAGGCACCTCACCTTCCAGAAACATGTGCGCCACATTAAAGAGAGGGCTCTGCAGAGGGTCAGGGCATTGAGTGCCATGGCCAACCCTAGGGTTGGGGCCAGCCTCGAGGTCATGAGGTTGTTCTACATCCAGGCAATACGTTCCCTCGTTGACTATGGGGCACTTGCTCTGGTTCACGCCAGACCCACAAACATCAAATCCCTCTGTGTCATCCAGAACACAGCTGTACGGGCCATGCTGGGGGCTCCTAGGTGGGCCAATGCAGTGGCTCTGAACCTTGAGGTGCAGCTACAGCCTCTTAAAGACAGGATCCAACTGGTAGCTGCCAGGAGGATTGCAAAGTATCTCCGACTCCCAGGGGCTGACAAACTGATGAGAGATTTACGGGTCCGCCAGGGACAGGTCATTCCACTGCATCCCGGCCGCTGATGGATGTGGTCGGTAGCAGATGCCACACAGAAGCTCTTGCCCATGACATTGCTCCAGGCGGGAGGCTGCGACAGACTGGCAGCAAACTACACGGTGCCACCCCCTTGGGCACCAGAGCTGTTTGCGGTGAGCTGGACAACCCTACCAGACAGCAAGAGGCATTGCACCCGGGACATTCTGCACCACCTTGCCTCAGCTAGCATTGTGGGTGCGGAAGGCCCAGGGAGTGTGCCATATTACACTGATGGCTCCAGAGACCCAGTGGCAGGCCGCACTGCTGCTGGGATGTTCCACAGCAATCTGACAGCAGGTTGGCTCCTCCCAGACCATTGCACCATCCTCCAGGCCGAACTCTTTGCCATCCAACAAGCTCTGCGGCATGCTCTTTCAGACCATCAGCATCCCCCCATCATCCACCTTGATTCCAAGGCAGCAATCCAAGCGCTTATGCACAGAGAGCCAAAGGACAACATACACTTAATCACATCCATCCGGGGTGACCTGCAGACTCTCATGGCCCAGGGTCGCAGGGCTACCATCAACTGGATCCCGAGCCATGTGGGTATCCCTGCCAATGATGCTGCAGATGAGGCTGCTAGGACTGCAACCCTCGAGGCACAGCCACATGCTGCGATCTCCATCAGCCTCAGCCAGATTGCGCTGTTGGCTGCTGGTGCAGCGAGGCACCCATTCCCTGACCCTGGGGATTCACGGAGCCTCTGTTGGTATGTCAGGGCGACCCACAGGGTGCCCCCTCCAAGTCTTCGGACACAGTCCAGGGAACTGAGGGTGCATATCCGCCGCCTACGCTTAGGGTATCCCACCACTGCGCGAATTGTTGAACGAGCACAAGAGGAGCTCTGTGCCCATTGTGACCGAATGGTTCCGCAGCCCTTGGTGCACTACCTGTTAGACTACCCGGCTACGATGCCCCTTCGCCGTAGACACTTCCCAATGACCCCAGTAGGGCAGACCTGAGAGAATGAGGCAGCACATCTTGTGTACTTAGCTGTCAGGGACTTGGAAACCTTACTTCCAGTCCTTGCATGTCATCCACCCCCCTGCTGAAGTTGCTGCGAGGGCCTGCTTTGGGCCTCCATTGCACTGCACACCAGCCACTGTTAGTGCACACTAACGTTTGGTACGTCATCTGGCCATAGGGCCGGGGAGGTACCCCCCCCCCCTTCCTGCTGAAGACCTGCCACACAGGTGCAAGTAACGATAAATGTCACTTCCCTACCCGGGGAGCCAATGCCGGGTCACCAAAATGGAAGAGACCCGGGCCGGGATTACCGGCGAATCAAATAGAATAGAATAGAATAGAACACTCACTACACACACACAAAAAAAAGAAGGTTGGACAGGACGCAAACAAAAGTGTGGAAAGGAGATCGAAGGACAAAGACTGTGTTTTGTTTACGCACAGATTAGCGAAGTTTCTAGTGACCCTTGGACGGTGTTCAGTGCTTCAGAGCAGTGAGTCACGTGAGGGCGGCTACGGGCCCCGACTGGGGCACTGAGCCTCACAGCTCTGTACCCAGTGTGGGCGGCTGTGAGGTCACAGGCAGCAGCTCTGCTGCTGGCTCTGTCACCACACCTACAGTCACCATGACAGACCCAGGAGAGCGGCCTAAACGTTCATTGGAATGCGAAGACGAGTTGGAGGACGACGTGGGGCAGGTGGGAGCCCCCACCAAGAAGGCCAAGGATGCAGTGGAGACTACTGCATCTGCCAAACTACCACTAGATCCGTCGGCAGCCGCTACCCAAGGAGACTTGCACCCCCAGATGGCCATAGGGGTCGTGGGAGGAAGCCAGGAGGCTGTAGCTCCACAACTCGCAAGGATAGAGCCATCCCAGGTCCCTACCCCAGCTGCATCGGCCTCCACAGTGGACGGGGACTGTCTGACTCCACGTGGAAGGAGGAATTCCCGCTCAGCTCGGGTACAATCAACCAGGGCCTTCAACAAACTCAAGGTTCCCGATTACGGGTTTGTAAGGTATATGGAAGGTCTACCCCTCCTCAAGTTTCACTGTGAGTTCACTCTCAGGAACGAGATTCTGGTCATTCCTTGGGACGAAGATTCTTACGAGGAGTTGAAGGGGCTGGTTGTGACATATCCCAGCATGGTGGGACTGGTTGCTTTGGAGAAGGTGTACAATGGGGTGCTCTTACACGTCCCTGTGCCCCTCCCACTGGACCCCATTTTGGAAGTGCCCAATATTGTCAAGGCGGAGTGACTCACTGCAACAGTAAACAAGGTGCCCACCTGCAAGGTGCTGATCCACCACAAAGGTCCATTTCCCACGCACCTGGACCTTGGGGTCTGGGGAAGATTCAAGACCCAACCATACCTGTCGGGCCCAGTACAATGCTTCAACTGTCAGGGGTTCAATCATATTGCAGCCACCTGCCAGCGAGAGAAGAAGTGTGGTGTGTGCAGCAAGGCACACGACTCGAAGGACTTCATTGCAGTCCTCAAACAGCCAACCAGCAAAGCCCTTCGGCCGGAGCCCAAGTGTGCCAACTGCTCAAAGAGGCACCATGCCTGGAACTAGAGCTGTCCTGTGATGGTGCAGCACTGGCAGCAGGTTCGTCATTGGAATGACCCAACAGCCCCGATGCCACCCAACCTTGGAACCACCCAGCAGCAGTCGGTATGGGCTCCAACCGTGGTTTCCTGGATTCCGCAGGAGGGCAATACCAGCGAGTTCCCGGCACTGGGCTCCCAGCAGTCGTATCAGGGGGCATGCACTGGCTTGCAGCAGCGTGGTCAACTATGAGGTCAGATGGCAAGGTGGCCAGGATGACAGAATCTATAGGAAAGACAGCCACAGGCCAGGCACATTGCCCAGCAGGTCCCAGCTGGGCACCAACATTCCTTGCCATCCTGTCAGCAGGCCTCTTCCCAAGGGCAGAGATTCACTGCTGGGGGACCCAGAAGCCCATGGCCACTCAGGCTGGGACCAGGGTGCACCCAGCTTATGCTGCTGCAGTGTCAACAGCCACCCAGACATACCCAGTGACCCAGCCCCGACTCGACGGGTCGTCCAGCTCAATGCCTGCAGAGGTAATGGTCGAATCATTTCCTGATCGACTGAAGAAAACCATTGGGGTCATCTCAGCACTCCTCTGTCGCCTGCTGCCGTCGGCGGAGGACAGGGGCACCTGCAGACAGCTCCTGTCATGGATGCTGGGCGTGGTCCTACTGGACAGGAAGGACTCAATGGAACTTCAAGCCATCATCCAGGAGTCCTTCCAGTCTGTGATGGAGGAGGCCCCAGAGTCGCCAACAATGGACGACGAGTCCCGGGCAGAGATGGAATCAGAGGGCCACCTCTGTGACCCTTAAAGATCCTCCAGTGGAACATTTGTGGGCTGCAGTGGAAAATTCACTTAGTGATTGAAGCTGCAGTTTAGGATGAAGTTGATGTCTTCCTGTTCCAGGAGACACTTACCAATTCGTCACATCAAATGCAGCCATGTATCCCGGGATTCTCGGCCTACCTTAAGCGCCTGGAAGGGACTGGCAGGGGCATGGCGATCTACGTCACGACCACTATCCCTCATTCAATCTCCACTGACCCCATCAACTGTGGGGAGGGTGTGGAGGTTCAGGCTGTCACCCTCCACCTGCCTGATGGACCTCTCGTGGTTTACAACATTTACAGAAGCTCTCAGTACACCCTTGACATTTCAGAGGTGGCAGCACTCGCCCCCCGGGAGGGTCTTGTTGTGGCTGGGGATGTCAATGCCCACCACCCAATACTTTCTTCTGTCTCTCCTACCAACGCAGCTGGGAGGCACCTTGCGGTTGTGCTGGAGGAGGTCCTTGAGATCGCCCTCCTCAACAATGGTGAGCCAACCCATCACTACAGTGGCCGCTTGGACGTCACACTCATCTCTAGGCGGTTGCTCTCGAGTGCAAGATGGGAGGTCCACCCCCATCTCACCAGTGATCACTTTGCAGTGGTCACCATGCTGATGGTCCAGCGGTGCCCACTCCCCACACCTACCCCCAGATAGAATCTAAAAAAGGCTGACTGGCAGTGCTTCCAGGAGGTCATCGAGCGCTGGTGAGCAGGTCTCCTCTTCCAGAAGTCCCAGATGAGGTGGCTCAAAGCTTTCAGGTGGCCTTCACATGTGCAGCTGAGGTAGCCATACCTAAGATTACAGGCAGAGGGCCATATAAACGTAGAACGCAGAACCACCGTATCAAATTCGTACGCAAGATGCACAGGCGTAATCCCACGGTCGAGTCCATACGTCTGCTCAGGGAAGTGGTGCGGCATGCACGCCATGTCTCACACCGGGTCCGGCAGGCTAAATAGTTCGAGTGGTGTGCCTCCCTCAGCTACTCCTCCACTTTATCTGAGATTTGGACCAAGTTACAATTGGCCACTGCGCAGTGTCGCAGTGTGGCTCGGTTGCACCCAGACCCCCACATCGGAGGCAGAACGTCTGGTGGACCTTTACACTCCAGAGCGGCCATGGCTCAACTGCTTCAGGATCTCTGGGACCTCCAAGCCACCCTCCTACGTAGAAGGATGATGGTGATCCAAGCGGCATGCCAGGCTAAGGACATCACAGATGAAGACTTCACCGACCAGGAGCTCTAGGCAGCCTTCAAATCTCATTGGGACACTGCACCAGGGCATGATGGTATCACCTATGGCATGATCACTTGGTCTGGCCATTCTGGACATGCAGCTGTCCTGAGGTCGACAACCGGACTTGGCAAGCTGGCAAACTCCCTGTCATATGGAAGGAGGCTGACATCATACCGATTCCTAAGCCTGGGGATCCTGGCAGTGTGCCCAGGAGGACCTCGATCTGCTGGCTTCCACTTGCCGTCACTTGGGGCTCAAGATATCTGCAGCGAAATCCAAAGCCATGATCCTTCGCACCAGGGAACCCAGTTAGAGGCTGTGGGTCCTGGGCATCGACCTGGACTGGGTTCACAGTTATAGGTACCTTGGCATCTACATTGGCAGGTGCCTCACCTTCCAGAAACATGTGTACTACATCAAAGAGATGGCACTGCAGAGGGTCAGGGCACTGAGTGCCATGGCCAACCCTACAGTTGGGGCCAGCCCCGAGGTCATGAGGTTGTTCTACATTCAGGCAATACACTCACTCCTTGACTATGGAGCGCTTGCTCTGGTTCATGCCAATCATGACATGAGTGATTGGAAGATTGGACAGATTGTGCCTGGGTCATTTAACACTTCATCAGTGGGTTATTGTGGTAAATGTTTTACTGTATAGTAAAACTTAGCATTTGGGTGCAATGTACCCGATGTTGCAGATGGATACTGGGGCATTGTTGAGGAGAGTCTTTCGGTTTATCTGGGGGTCGGGGTGTGATTGGTTGTGGAGGGGGGTTGTTACTCTCCCAGTGTGCAGAGGTGGGCTGGGGTTAATTATTTTTAATTAAGGGTAGGCTTATGAGTGTATATGTAAAGAGGAGGTTCCTCTGGGTGGGGGGTGTACAGGAGGTCGGCTGCACCTTTTGTATGACGATGTCAGGAGGTGGGGGGGAAAGGGCCTGCACACATGTGAGGACATGTTATGGGTGCTTTTGTATGCAAGGGATGCTGCATATATGCGGATGGGGGTTTATGGAGAAAGCGGTGGGGGAGAGGAAGATGGTAATAGTGGAAGTAGTGTATCCAATGTATGCATGGGGAGATATTTGGGGTAGGTTGTGTATGCTCTGCATACAGCCACGGGAAAGGGAGGTTCTGTTCCGGTTGCTGTTCTCAGAGACAGGAGGATTTGGGAAGAGGATGTGTGTGTGTGGGGTTTGTGGGGGAGAGGACACGGCTTTTCATGTAGTGTATTTCTGCGAATGGTTGGAAGACGTACAGGAGTGGATGGGGAGGGCTGTGAGACGGGGGGATTTCGGTTTTGCAGGCATTGAGTTTGGATGTGGGAGGGGTGGATGTCCCTGTGCAGTGAGCTGCAGCTTACCTCATCATGGATTTTGTGTTTGTCGTGGGTGTTGAGAAGTCAGGCAGAGAGGGGAAAAGGTGTTGGCGGCGACCTTTTATCATATGATATGTTGATATCAGGCTCTTTATGGTGATATCAGGCTCTTTATGGGATATGGTGGGAGCGGGATTTCCCTGTAAGCTATCGTAGTTTCACGGTTGGGTTTTTATTGGGCATGTAAGGGGGGAAGAGGGAGGAGGATGCAGTGGGCTGGTCTGTCCTGGGTGGAGGTCGGTGTGTGTGTGTGTATGGACAAACCAATTGTATGTTGGAAATGAAAAGAGAGTGTATGATGGTGTGTAAGTTGTTAGGGTTGGGGATGGGATATTGGTCCTGTTACAGTTTGCAGAGTGTGTATTTAATGTGGATACTGCTTATTCTGGGGAAGGAGTATGAGGGATTATGTTCTTTATTTTATATGCTTGAATTATGTGACCATGTAAACTGTGTGAGATGTTTTTTAATAAAATATGAAAAACTTGTATGCGTGTGAGATGTTTTTCTCATCAGTAATGGTGATACATACAATTAATATATGTGTATGTATATGTACGTTTATTGTCTTCTCTGAGGATGAGGGTCCCCATTCCAGCTATAGAGGTGGTACTTCTTATCCACTTCTCCGAGGCTATGGGTCCCACAATTTACACCAGAGGTGGACCCCATCCTATATATATATATATATATATATATATATATATATATATATATATATATATATATATATAGATATATATATATATATATATATATATATATAGGTAGTAGGTTGGTAGACAGCAACCACCCAGGGAAGTACTACCATCCTGCCAGATGACTGTGAAACAAAAACCTGTAACTGTTTTGCATGATGGTAGGATTGCTGGTTTCTTTTTCTGTCTCATAAACACGCTAGATAACAGGGATATCTTGCTACTCCTACTTACACTTTGGTCACACTTCACAGACACGCACATGCATATATATATACATACATCTAGGTTTTTCTCCATTTTCTAAATAGCTCTTGTTCTTCTTTACTTCTTCTATTGTCCATGGGGAAGTGGAAAAGAATCTTTCCTCCGTAAGCCATGCGTGTCGTATGAGGCGACTAAAATGCCGGGAGCAATGGGCTAGTAACCCCTTCTCCTGTAGACATTTACTAAAAAAGAGAAGAAGAAAAACTTTATAAAACTGGGAAGCTTAAATGTGCGTGGATGTAGTGCGGATGACAAGAAACAGATGATTGCTGATGTTATGAATGAAAAGAAGTTGGATGTCCTGGCCCTAAGCGAAACAAAGCTGAAGGGGGTAGGAGAGTTTCAGTGGGGGGAAATAAATGGGATTAAAACTGGAGTATCTGAGAGAGTTAGAGCAAAGGAAGGGGTAGCAGTAATGTTAAATGATCAGTTATGGAAGGAGAAAAGAGAATATGAATGTGTAAATTCAAGAATTATGTGGATTAAAGTAAAGGTTGGATGCGAGAAGTGGGTCATAATAAGCGTGTATGCACCTGGAGAAGAGAGGAATGCAGAGGAGAGAGAGATTTTGGGAGATGTTAAGTGAATGTATAGGAGCCTTTGAACCAAGTGAGAGAGTAATTGTGGTAGGGGACCTGAATGCTAAAGTAGGAGAAACTTTTAGAGAGGGCATGGTAGGTAAGTTTGGGGTGCCAGGTGTAAATGATAATGGGAGCCCTTTGATTGAACTTTGTATAGAAAGGGGTTTAGTTATAGGTAATACATATTTTAAGAAAAAGAGGATAAATAAGTATACAAGATATGATGTAGGGCGAAATGACAGTAGTTTGTTGGATTATGTATTGGTAGATAAAAGACTGTTGAGTAGACTTCAGGATGTACATGTTTATAGAGGGGCCACAGATATATCAGATCACTTTCTAGTTGTAGCTACACTGAGAGTAAAAGGTAGATGGGATACAAGGAGAATAGAAGCATCAGGGAAGAGAGAGGTGAAGGTTTATAAACTAAAAGAGGAGGCAGTTAGGGTAAGATATAAACAGCTATTGGAGGATAGATGGGCTAATGAGAGCATAGGCAATGGGGTTGAAGAGGTATGGGGTAGGTTTAAAAATGTAGTGTTAGAGTGTTCAGCAGAAGTTTGTGGTTACAGGAAAGTGGGTGCAGGAGGGAAGAGGAGCGATTGGTGGAATGATGATGTAAAGAGAGTAGTAAGGGAGAAAAAGTTAGCATATGAGAAGTTTTTACAAAGTAGAAGTGATGCAAGGAGGGAAGAGTATATGGAGAAAAAGAGAGAGGTTAAGAGAGTGGTGAAGCAATGTAAAAAGAGAGCAAATGAGAGAGTGGGTGGAAGGGGTGGAAGGAAGGAGGGGTAGGGGTCGGCCTAGGAAAGGTTGGAGGGAGGGGGTAAAGGAGGTTTTGTGTGCGAGGGGCTTGGACTTCCAGCAGGCATGCGTGAGCGTGTTTGATAGGAGTGAATGGAGACAAATGGTTTTTAATACTTGACGTGCTGTTGGAGTGTGAGCAAAGTAACATTTATGAAGGGATTCAGGGAAACCGGCAGGCCGGACTTGAGTCCTGGAGATGGGAAGTACAGTGCCTGCACTCTGAAGGAGGGGTGTTAATGTTGCAGTTTAAAAACTGTAGTGCAAAGCACCCTTCTGGCAAGACAGTGATGGAGTGAATGATGGTGAAAGTTTTTCTTTTTCGGGCCACCCTGCCTTGGTGGGAATCGGCCGGTGTGATAAAAAAAAAAATAATAAAAATAATATATATATATGTCGTGCCGAATAGGCAGAACTTGCGATCTTGGCTTAAATAGCAACGCTCATCTTGCCATATAGGACAAGCGAAAATTTGTGTATGCAATAATTTCGCCAAAATCATTCTGAACCTAACGAAAAAAATATATTTCACTGTGTTTGTTTAGTATTAAATTATTGTAAACAAATCTGAAATATATTTAGTTGGGTTAGGCTAAAATAAATTGTTCTTGTTATAATAAGGTTAGGTAAGTTTTCTAAGATTCTTTTGATGCAAAATTATAAATTTTTACATTAACGTTAATGAAAAAAAATATATCTTTAAACATATAAGAGAAATTTTTAGAAGGGACTTAATTTTAAATGAGTTCTTGCTAATTGACCAGTTTTACATATTCGGCACGACATATATATATATATATATATATATATATATATATATATATATATATATATATATATATATATATATATATATATATATATATATATATATATATATATATATATATGCGAAACAACCACTCTCAAAGAATAGAGAAATTCCAAGCGCTTTCGTGACTACTCACATTATCAAGGAACTATGAAAGTAAAGCATCCAAGGAAGCTATATAGGGGGTCTGGCCAGCACCTCACTATCAGATCCCACAACGGTTAAACACCTGACGCGCGCCGACCCAACTTGGATAGGTCCTTTGCACAACTCACCCACAAAGTATTCTACCCAAGAAAAATTTAAAATTATTATTTGTCCAGTGTATTATTAAATTCTTCCCAAATTCTATTAATTATAAATGGATCTAATTTATATAAACCAAAGGAAATATTCATATTATTGTCAAAACTGCTTTTTATGAAACAAGATTCAATTATATTCCTGTCGACCATGGACTTGCTTGATACTACTTTCTCAACTTTTTGAAAATCAATTGGATGGTTAAAATCTCTTACATGAATAAATAGAGCATTGGAATCTTGTCCAGTTCTAATGCTATATTTATGTTGTTTTAATCTTAGTTCGAGATTTTTACCAGTTTGACCGTAATAAACTTTATCGCAAATTTTACAAGGAATCTTATAGACACATCCATCAGCATTTTGGGGGGAATTCTTTATCAAAAGTTTTTTTTACTGTATCAAGATTTTTGAATACAACTTTAATATTAAAAGTCTTAAGAAGAGAAGGCATATCAACCAAGTTTTCATGGTAAGGTTTTCTGTAAATTTTAAATTTAAATTCATTATTACCCTTAATAATTAAAACATCTAGAAAAGGCAATGAGTTATTTTCTTCAAACGCAACAGTAAAGTTTATAGAATGGGCTAAGCTATTTAATTTTCCAAGGAAATGGTGTATATCTACATTTTTGGGCATAAGACACAAAATATCATCAATATATCTGAACCATTTAGCTCTATTAGGGAGGATTGTGTTAAGCAACCTTGTTTCAAAAAATTCCATGTATAGGTTACTAAGAACAGGTGAAAGAGGATTTCCCATTGCTATACCAAACTTCTGAGTGTAAAACTTATCATTAAATACAAATTTTGCATCAACAATGCAAAGTTTAATAAGTTTAATGATAGTAGGAACTGGCAATGGTAAATCATAGTTAACGAGTTCTTCAGATAAGAAACTTAATAAATCATCAACAGGAACTTTCGTAAACAAGGAAGTAACATCAAAACTAACCATGTTAAAATCATTTAAGTCAGTCAAGGAGCTTAATTTATCAACCAAGTCTATGTTGTTTTTAACATTAAAGTTAGAAATTTTGCCAACAATAGGGCTCAAAATATCAACAAGCCATTTGGATAATTTATATGAAACTGACCCTATGAAACTGATGGGTGTGTCTATAAGATTCCTTGTAAAATTTGCGATAAAGTTTATTACGGTCAAACTGGTAAAAATCTCGAACTAAGATTAAGAACATAAGAACATAAGAACATAAGAACGAAGGAACACTGCAGAAGGCCTACTGGCCCATGCGAGGCAGGTCCAAGTCCCTACCGGCTTAAGCCAATGCACCCAACCTAGTCAGGTCAGGTCACATTGACTTAAGGGAGGAACACGGCAACCGACCTGTTAGCACAAGCTATCAGGTCCAACTCACACCCACCCACATCTACTCATGTATTTATCCAACCTATTTTTAAAGCTACACAACGTTCTGGCCTCTATAACGGTACTTGGGAGTTTGTTCCACTCATCCACAACTCTATTACCAAACCAGTACTTTCCTATATCCCTCCTGAATCTGAATTTTTCCAACTTAAAACCATTGCTGCGAGTCCTGTCTAGGCTAGATATTTTCAGCACACTATTTACATCCCCTTTATTTATTCCTGTCTTCCACTTATAAACCTCAATCATATCCCCCCTAATTCTACGTCTTTCTAGAGAGTGCAGTTTCAGGGCCCTTAGTCTATCCTCATAGGGAAGGTTTCTGATACATGGGATCATCTTTGTCATCCTCCTTTGTACATTTTCCAGAGAATTTATATCCATTCTGTAATACGGTGACCAAAACTGTGCAGCATAATCTAAATGAGGCCTAACCAAGGATGTATAGAGTTGAAGAAGAACCTGAGGACTCCTATTATTTATGCTTCTTGATATGAAGCCAAGGATTCTATTAGCTTTATTGCGAACACTTATGCACTGTTGTCTTGGTTTCAGATTACTGCTAACCAGAACTCCTAAATCTTTTTCGCAATCCGTAATATTAAGATCTACATTATTTAGTTTATATGTGGCATGGTTATTGTCCTGTCCAACATTTAGAACTTTGCATTTGTCTATATTAAACTGCATCTGCCACTTCTCCGACCACTGCATCAGTCTATTCAAATCTTCCTGGAGTGCTCGAATGTCCTCGTCAGAATGAATTCGACGGCCTATTTTGGTGTCATCGGCAAACTTGCCGATGTCGCTCTTTATGCCCTCATCTATGTCGTTTATGTAGATTGTGAACAGCAGGGGGCCCAACACTGACCCCTGTGGAACACCGCTCGTGACGCTTCCCCACTCTGATTTCTCCCCATTTATGCAAACTCTCTGCTGCCTATTTGTCAACCATGCCTCTATCCAGGAAAAAATTTCTCCTCCTATTCCATGTGCTTTAATTTTCCTCAATAGTCTCTGATGTGGGACCCTGTCAAAAGCCTTACTGAAGTCCATATACACAATATCATATTCATTACCATGATCTACCTCCTCAAATACCTTAGTGAAAAAAGTTAATAAATTCGTAAGGCAGGAACGCCCCTTTGTAAAACCATGCTGAGATTCGTTGATTAATTTATGCTTTTCAAGGTGGCTACGAACTGCCTCGGCAATTATTGATTCCATAAATTTTCCCACTATGGAGGTTAGGCTTATTGGTCTATAGTTCGAAGCTAAGGACCTGTCACCTGTTTTGAAAATAGGTATCACATTTGCCATTTTCCACTTATCTGGCACCATGCCAGTTTGTAGTGATATGTTGAAAAGATTAGCCAAAGGTGTGCTAAGCTCCTCTTTACATTCCTTTAGAACCCTTGCATACAGTTCATCAGGGCCTGGGGATTTGTTAGGTTTTAATTTATCTATTTGCCTAAGGACCATGTCACTTGTGACCCTAATAGTGCACAGTTTATTATCGTCCTGTTCTACATAATTTATCATTACTGGAATATCGCTGGTATCCTCCTGTGTAAAAACTGAGAGGAAGTATGTGTTAAAAATTCTACACATTTCCTTATCACTGTCAGTGAGCTGACCCGAGGAACTTTTGAGTGGGCCTATCTTGTCCCTGATCTTACTTCTGTATACCTGAAAGAATCCTTTTGGGTTAGTCTTCGATTCTCTTGCAACTTTAACCTCATAATCTCTATTTGCTTTTCTAATTCCCTTTTTTATTTCTCTCTTTAACTGAATATATCGATTTCTTAATTGCCCCTCTCCTCTTTTGATTTGCCTATATATGCCTCTCTTTTGACCAATCAGATATTTTAATCTATTGTCCATCCATTTAGGATCATTTTTGTTTGATCTGATTTCCCTATTTGGAACATAATTTGACTGAGCAGCTAGAACTATGCCCTGGAAAGCATCATATCGGCAACCATCACCACCTACCTGACCCCTAGTCAGGTCATTCCAGTTCAGCCCACCTAAGTAATTTTTCAGTCCTATGAAATCAGCCAAGCGAAAGTCAGGGACGGAGACTTGATTGCCATTATTAGGGGAATTCCATGATATGTTAAAACTGAGTGATTTGTGATCACTCTCCCCAAGCTCATCATTAACCTCAAGATTATTAATTAGTGTTTCCCTACTGGCAAGAACCAAGTCAAGGAGGTTATTTCCCCTAGTTGGCTCTGTCACAAACTGTTTTAAAAAACAATCCTGGATCGTATCAAGAAAGTCACCCGACTCTAAATTTCCTGTCAAATTGCTCCAGTCAATCTGTCTATAGTTGAAATCTCCCATTAGCACAACATTTTCGTATGTAGATGCCTTACGAATTTCGTCCCATAGAAGTTTACTGCACTCCCTATCAAGATTTGGGGCCCTGTAAATCACACCCAAAATTAGTTTTTCTCGGCCCTCGAGAAGCTGTAACCAAACAGATTCAGTGGCTGACGCTTCTAATTTAATATCTTGTCTAACACAACAATTTAAATTGTCTCTGACATACATCGCTACTCCACCACCTTTCCTGTTGACCCTGTCAGTGTGGAATAATTTATAGCCTTGTATGTGACATTCAGAGGGCATCTCTCTATCTTTCAGATTGAGCCAGGTCTCTGTTATAGCAATAATATCTATGTTTCCTGCACTTGCAATTAATCTTAGCTCATCTATCTTATTTCTAACACTCCTGCTATTAGTATAGTAAACCTTAAGGGAGCTAGTCCCTTGCTGCCCTCTGCTGTCCCCCTTTGTTTGCTGACCTGTTCTATTGTCTTTATTTATAACTTCATGCTGAATGCCTTTTATACATTTACTGTTTCCAACCCTAGTGTTGCAACCTGCTTGTTTCCCACACACACCCATACCTCTATCTTCCATCAGTTTAAAATCATAGGCATTTCACCAATGGCCTTCTCAATCGAGTCTGCAAGTGCTACCACCCCTGCCCCAGAGAGATGAACCCCATCCCTTGCATACATATCATGTTTGCCATAAAAGTTGTTCCAGTTGTCAATGAATGGGATTGCAAGTTCCTTGCAGTATCTGTCTAGCCAGCAATTTACACCAATTGCCCTAGACAACCATTCATTTCCTACTCCCCTTCTAGGCAAGATGCTACATATGATTGGGATCCCTCCCTTAGACTTAATGAAATCTATAGCTGACCTGTACTTATCTAGCAGCTCTTCTCTCCTACCCTTCCCAATATCATTTCCACCAGCACTGAGACAGATAATGGGCTTGTTCCCATTACCTGACATGATATTATCCAGTCTGTTGACAATGTCCCCAACACCAGCTCCAGGGAAGCACACTCTATCTCTCATCTTCTTATTCCTATTACAAAAAGCACGATCAACATATCTTACCTGAGAGTCACCAACCACAAGAATGCGCTTACCTTCATTAGCAGGGGCAGTAGTACCCTTACCTTCACTGGCCACTGAAGTACATTCATCCTGGAGAACAGAGAAGCGATTTCCTACCTTCAGATCTGCACTCTTAACTTTCCTTACTCTGATGCGCCTCCCATTACTGTGAACAACTCGCCACTTGTAGCAGGTGCTGGGCTGCACCTCACTGCTGGTAGCCGTTGCTACTACCCCACCTACAGCCTCCTCACAGTGAGAGACAGACTGCACCTCACTGCTAGAAGCCTCATTCCCCACATCTCCAACCACCTCACACTCTCTCCCAGGCCCATTGAGGTGGACCTTCAGCCTCCTAATCTCCTCCTGGAGAAGCAAGACCTCCTCCTTCAACTCTCCAACCTCAGCTTTTAAAACACTGTAGAAGCAAGCCATGCTTTGTAACCGTCCACGCTAATCCCCAAGCAGCTCAGGGTCTGTGACCTCACGTGACGACTGACCACTGAACACTGACGACTGACCACTGAACTGGACAAGATTCAAATGCTCTATTTATTCATGTAAGAGATTTTAACCATCCAAATGATTTTCAAAAAGTTGAGAAAGTAGTATCAAGCAAGTCCATGGTCGACAGGAATATAATTGAATCTTGTTTCATAAAAAGCAGTTTTGACAATAATATGAATATTTCCTTTGGTTTATATAAATTAGATCCATTTATAATTAATAGAATTTGGGAAGAATTTAATAATGCACTGGACAAATAATAATTTTTAAATTTTCTTGGGTATAATAGTTTGTGGGTGAGTTGTGCAAAGGACCTATCCAAGTTGGGTCGGCGCGCATCAGGTGTTTAACCGTTGTGGGATCTGATAGTGAGGTGCTGGCCAGACCCCTTATATAGCTTCCTTGGATGCTTTACTTTCATAGTTCCTTGATAATGTAAGTAGTCACGAAAGCGCTTGGAATTTCTCTATTCTTTCAGAGTGGTTGTTTTGCATATTTTGAAATCACCTGTTTACTGAGATCTTATTGCATATTTATATATATATATATATATATATATATATATATATATATATATATATATATATATATATATATATATATATATATATATATATATATATATATATATATATATACAATATGTATATAATATATATATATATATATATATATATATATATATATATATATATGTGTGTGTGTGTGTGCAGTGTGTGTGTGCGCATGTTGTGTGTGTGTGTGTGTGTGTGTGTGTGTGTGTGTAGTGTGTGTAGTGTGTGGTGTGTGTGTGTGTGGTGTGTGTGTGTGTGTGTGTGTGTGTGTGTGTGCATATATGTATATATAGCGACGAGATGCCCCTCTTGTGGAGGAGCATCCAGCAGTAGTACATTTTTTGTCACATTTTACAGCATGGTTTGGTTGATTTATGTACATAGCAAGGACATATTGTGCTTTGATTGTTTTTTGTTGCCGCTATATTTGTGTAATTACATTTTCTTTTAGTAAACGTATGCTTTGTTTCTGTAAGCTGTGTGTATAATGTGTATACATATAATGTCAGTGTTGGTGGCTGTTCACCTTAGTAATGCCGATGTTCGGTGGATCTGTGCAAGTCTATGGTTAATTATTGTGTGTGTTCTTGTGCAAAATATATGGGACGGTTGGAATGCCTTTCCAGTGGGGAGGATGGGGGTTAGTGTGTGTAGGAGGTATGTTGTTTATACTATTGCATGATGCACCCCTTGGTACAAGTAGCCGATGTATTTGCTTGTGCGTTTGCTTGTTAGATTAGCTTTTTTGTTGTTATGCATGGTCTCTTGTCTTCATAACCCGGTGTAGTGTCTGGCTGAGTTAATGTTTATTACCACCTACATTGTATCTTTTTCTTTGTGTACCTATCCATGTATGTATATGTATGTCCGGTTTAATAAAATATAAAAAAAAATACCAACACTTGGTATACCAGGGATAACTAGTATAATATACCAACACAGGGAATACCAGGGATAACTAGTATAATATACCAACACAGGGTATACCAGGGATAACTAGTATAGATTGAAACGCTTATGCAACATATTGAAAACTTTACTGAAGAAACGTTTCTCCAACCCAGTGGCTTCATCAGTCCATACAATGGAGAAAGGTGAAGAGCAGGAGGAGTTTGAGGTAATCAGTCTCTCAGCCTTGAGCCTATGTAATCGCTCCATCAGTCTTGAAAAGAACGCAACATACGTGCGAACAAGTGGCTTATACACTGTACAGAGGTGAAGTGAAGCAGTTGAAGAGGTATCACACATGACAAATCCAAGTATGGAAGTAGGTATTCGTCCAAAGGTTGGCCAAGTGTTGAAAAACTTGTATCAAGTTCCCCTGATGTTGCAGTGTCGGACAGATATTGTATTCTTTTCAAGATTGATGGATTGACTTCATCGACTCAAGGCTGAGGGATTGATTACCTCAAACTCCTCCTGTTCTTCACCATTCTCCTTTGTATGGACTGATGAAGCCACTGTGTGGCGAAACGTTTTTTCAGTAAAGTTTCCTATAATGGGGGGTTTGGAGCTTCTGCATGAGGGAGTGAAGAAGTGGTATGGGGTTGCAGAGTTGAGGGAATGTGAGGTGGTGCTGCATGCCCTCATGGTCCTACGAGAGTCTGGCAAGATCCGCATGGGGGGTGTTGGCGCAATTGATTGGAAGCTGAATGGTGGTGCCGGTGGAGGGGATATACCCCATCAATGGGTGGGGAGATATTTGACGTCGTTTTCGCAAGTTGAAGCTTAGGCCTCGCATGTGGGAGGTTATGTTCCGTTTCCTGCATGGCATTTTTCCATCAGGAGCGGTTCTATGGGTGAAACGAGTGGTGAAGGAGAGTGGGTGTGGGGTGTGTGGTGGGGAGGATATGGCGCATCATGCGGTGTATTTTTGCAAATGTCTGGGGAATGCTCAGGATTGGATGGGTAGGGTAGTGATGCGAATGGGAGGGGGGGGGGGTATCGGTGCTGAGGGCGCTCGTTTTGGATGTGGGAGGGGTGCCTGAGAATATTCAACGGGCAATGGCATATTTAATGGTAGATTTTGTGTACGTGTCGTGGGGTATGTGTGGGAATGGGGACTGGGTTGCATGGAGATGAATAATGGCAGTGACTTTCCATAAGACGGTTTACAGGAATAGGGAAATATATGAATGGCAGAGGGAGGCGGCTTTCCCCGTGGGATATCGTGGTTTAACTTTTGGAATCTTACTAGCTTTGTAGTGGGGGGTTGTTATCAAGAATAAGGCGAGGGTTGGGGATGATTTCTGGGGTTCCAACGGGCTCGCTGCTGGGGATGGGTGGATGTGTGTGTGGGGGGGTATGGGTGTCTGGTTTGCAGGTGTTAGGATGTAAGTGTGATGATAGCTGGATTAAAAGTATGATCTGGTAATGGTTGTGAGGGTTTCAGTTTACAGAGTTATGTATGTGTCCCCCAGGATGAGCATAAAAGAGAGAAGCTTACGACGACGTTTCGGTCCGACTTGGACCTTACCAGTCACGGTATTGTGCCTTTTTGTTATTTATCCCCAGGATGAGGATTGTATTACTATGTACATATAGCCTTGCATGCACTATTGGTCACTTCACATCACACCTATCTTCAGGTGTGATGGTATATTTTTAGGTATTATTCGCATGTATGCTGTAAGGATGCTTGGGTGGGGTCTGTAGTGATTGTGATACTGTCATGCACTGTGACAGGCTTATATGTTCATGTAAAGCTAGGTGAATGAGTGACAGTGTAATGTGTAATGACGAGAGAAAATGGGCGGTTCCCAAATGGGGGGGGGAGAGGGGGGTAAGGAGTGTTGGAGATGCTTGTTTTGCAACATAATGGTATTTATTGTATACACCTTTGTTTTGCACACTGACCTTTGTGCGGTGAATGGGTTGTGATAGAGTAGTTTATTTTTGTGTTCGAATTAGGTTACAGAAGACTGTGTTGTGATAATACTGAATTTTGTTGACAGTATACTTAATCTTACATAATAATATACCAATTGTATGTGTACAACAAAATGTTAATTAATGTATTTGGCGTGGGTGTGTAGCTCAGGCGGATACACGTACTTCTGTATGATTTACCCCCAGGATAGAGGTAGTACTTTTTTATATATATTTTATTTAAAAACAATACAGCTTAACATGGATTTCAATCTTGCAGAACACACACTGACAAAAAAAAAAAACACAAATTAACTGACACAAAGAGACTGCACATATACACTCGCAAATATTGCTATATAACAGACGTAACATTAAGAATGGGTCATCTGAACCCTATTTTACAAGAAACCTAACAAGGACATAACTTACAGGTGACCTCTGTAGCAGGGTCAAATAATGAATTATATAAACATCCACTGAATCGAAATCCTTTCAGGTATATATAGTTTACATAATATTACTGTGACATATGACAAAGGCTCAACACAATAGAAATAATATTCACGAGAAAATATATCAATTAATTACAACCATCACATTAGTCAATAAAACGAAAAGACCCATATCATAATCTCCTTAAAACAAGTACATACTCTTCCCCAACTAACCCCCGATACAGGAAATTGCCTAAAACATGCAAACGTGCCTCACTACAAAGCTTATCGAGTCATTGCAAAATAATGAAAGCCTCAAGCATTCCGCCCTCTTCCACAGGATGAATACATTATATAATGTAAAAAGAAACAAACTCCCTTTATCAGAGCAGTGCATGAAAGAAAAGCACAGTATACCAAACAAACAATACCGGAGTATATCCTAACATAAACAGCCATAGCACATTTCATAAAGAACAACAAATAAACACCTCAAATCGCAGGAGTATTTGGGTTTATGTAGACTGTGCGTATACAGCCTTGTGGACATGTTCATGTACGATATATCAAATCGCGATATATCGTACATGAACATGTCCACAAGGCTGTATACGCACAGTCTACATAAACCCAAATACTCCTGCAAGGTTTTAGCCATTATTCATAACACCAATTACACTTAGTATATAAAGATGGTCATGAACCCACATTCACGTCACTCTCACAACCCCCAGGAGGCAACCCCACTGTGACCCCCTGACTTCCCTTTCTACATGTGATCCCCAAAACCCCGACCCTTTACTCACTCATCCCAATTCACAGATTCACGAGAATCCCTAACGTTAGCATTCTATATCCTTCCGAAAAAACCTGTGCCCACCTCCTCCCATACAGTTCCTTGTTACGACACATTGTAAGATAAAACGTTACCGCAAGTACCCGCTGCCGCACCTCACAAACCCCCCTCCCCCTCATCACCCACGATATATATATATAATCCACCATGATATAATCCAAAGCTCTTGTGACACCCTCGTCTAACCCTCCCACATTTAGGCTTAGTGCACGCAGAACCGACACCCCACGGCCCCCAACCCTATGTACCACCCTACTTAACCAACACCTGACACCCTCCAACCCCTCACAAAAATATACTGCATGGAACGCCGTCTCATCTCCACCACCTCCTGCCCACTACTACCCTTCTGGTTCTTAGTACCTCTCCCGGTGGCAGGATGCCATGCAGAAAAGGATACGTTACTTCACGCACCCTAGGATTTAACTTCAGCTTGCTAAACCTATACCAAATACTCCCCCATGCGTACATGGGGAACAACCCCTCTACTGGGACAACGATCCTCCCTGCAAGCAGCCTACACAAAACCCCTATTCGAATTTTCCTCGGTTCTCTAACCAACATCAAAGCCCACAAGACGATTTCACATTCCCTCAACTCCTCTCCTCCATACAACTTTCCCAACCTATCATGTACATCTTTAAGCTGTTCCCCCCCCCTCACTCCCTCGCGCAAAACCTCCCATTTAAGAAACACACATTTAACCCTCCTTCTCAGATCCATCAACCCCAACCCACTCTGACGCACAGGTAACATTACAACCTCTCTCCATAACCAATCACAACTTGAACCCCACAAGAATTTAAACACCCATCTCAGAATCCCTGCAATCACCATCCCTGTTATTGGGAACATGGCCACCACCTGCCAAACCTTACTATACAATAATGCATTTATGACAATTGCACTTTGCACGAGGGTCAGACGATGAGGTCTCAATGCACCCAGACGCCCCAGGATCCTTTCCAACAAACGATTCGAGCTTTCCTCTCGTGCTGCATCCAGGCCATCCCTGAAGACAATATCACAATTTTTTAAAGACACCATCTGTTTCCTCACAACGTTACATCTCCCTCCCCCCCTACCCAATCTCCCAACCTCATGACCATTGACTTCTCACTATTTACCTGCATTCCTGTTGCACATCCAAACAATTGTATAGCATCATCCAAAACCCCCAGCAACATCTCTTCCTGAACCAGGACGGTTGTATCATCTGCATATGCTATTAATCCAGGCCATACTTTCCCTGCCTCCACCCCACCCCTACTCTTATTGCATACACTACGTTCAACCATTCTATAGAAGGGGTCCTGAATGCATGCAAACAATATTTGTGACATGGGACACCCCTGCCTAAGTCCCATTCCCATTGCAATCTCCTCCCCAAGCATCCATTTATCTGTAAACGCATCTTGGCTCTTTTGTACAATGTGGTTACCCAATTAACTGTTTCTTCCCCATAACCCTGTCTCCTGAGTATAGCTCCCAATGCTGAACATTAAAATGGTATAAAATACCGACAGGTTGTTAGGTAAGACACATATGCAACAGTTAGGTATCTTTATTATGAAACGTTTCGCCTACACAGTAGGCTTCTTCAGTCAAGTACAGAAAAGTTGATAGAAGCAGAAGATACTTGAAGACGATGTAATCAGTCCATCACCCTTAAAGTTTTGAGGTGGTCAGTCCCTCAGTCTGGAGAAGAGCATTGAGGGACTGACCACCTCAAAACTTTAAGGGTGATGGACTGATTACATCGTCTTCAAGTATCTTCTGCTTCTATCAACTTTTCTGTACTTGACTGAAGAAGCCAACTGTGTAGGCGAAACGTTTCATAATAAAGATACCTAACTGTTGCATATGTGTCTTACCTAACAGCTCCAAATGCTCCCCTTTCCACTCTGTCTTAGGCCCCCTGCCAGTCTAAAGCCAACAACGCCACCCCCCTCCCCCCTCTTTTGACTCCACAGAACTTCTCAGTATCCCATGACCTTCAATCATCGACCTTCCAGGCAACCCAAACTGCGTTTTCGAAACCACTCTCCCTACAACACATTTAAACCGATTACCCAAGACTTTAGCAAACAACTTATAATCTGCACATAGCAGCGATATGGCACGGTACTCCTTGAGGATGTGCTGCCCCTTACCCTTCAGGACCAACACTACAACTGCTGTTGCTTGCTTCTTCCCCATCTCACCCTTCTTCTTCATCTGATTTAATAACCTGATCATGAAACCCCTTATCAGCTCCCAATGTTGTAGGTAAAATTCAGCCGGGAGACTGTCTATTCCCGGTGCTTTGCCCTTCCTCATTCCCCTTAATACCATCTCTATTTCCTCTACCGTAATTACCCCTCCTAATGCCTTCCTATCACTGTTCCCTAGATTGTACATCACATACTTACACACGTTCTCTAAAGTCACATCCCCCACCCCCCACTTGCCCAATACCCTTCATACCATTTATCCGCATATGCACACATTCCTTTCATAGCCCTTATCTCCTGACCTACCCTATAACCTCCCACCGACTCGTATACCTCTAACCTTGGAATAGCTGTAACCTGCTGCCTTTGCTTTTGATGTCGCAACACACACACATCAATGGTTTGTCACCCCATAGCACCTCCTCTACCCCTGCCTGCACCCTTACTGCTTGAAACCTCTCATTTTGTAACTCCCTCAGTTTCCCCTTCACCTCGACAGCATCATCCATTGGATAGTTGCCCGCTACAGCCCCCTGCCCATAACAGCCCCTTAACCTGTCCTCCATATTTTAAGTTATTTATACGTTTACCCTCCCTCACGTAATATTTCCTAATCCTTTCCTCAGCGACACAATCCCACCATTTCACGACATCTTCCACCCTTTGTGCGTCCTCACTAAGCTCCTTCCAAATGACTGAAAATCCCTCTAACCCCTCCTCATCACTCAACACACTTATGTAAAATTTCCAGTAACTCCTGTATATTTCTGCAAGCACCTCCCACCCTACCTCCACCACTACTGCTCTGTGATCCAACAATGCTACCTCAACAGTTTTGAAAGATTGTACTACAACCCCTTTAGAAAGATACACTCTGTCTAACCTCGCTGCATACCCTCTCCTAACAAACGTATGCTCTGTCTCCCATTCCCCCCTCAAACGTGTCCCGTAACCAAATATCCCTCATTAAATCTCTTAGGGTCACAGACACATAGCCTGCCCCTTTCAGTTCCACATTGGCCCTCCTAATAACACAATTCCAGTCGCCTCCTACTAGTGCCACCTCCAGTAATGCACGTAAAAAAAACACAAGGTCTTCACACACAAACTCCTGTTTCACCTGTATGTTATTCTCTGCAGGCGCATACATGCTTACAAGGGACACACGCTTGCCCATCCACCAACCATCCATGCACAACACCCTCCCCCCTCCCCCTTCACTTCTCTGCAAAACAAACGGGTTTGCCTCCCTAATTAATATACTCACACCTTTTAAATGGGCAGATGACAGGGTTACCATCTGAAACCCTGCCACCTCCAACACCCTACCCTCCTTAAAATTATGCTCCTGAAGGAACACAACATCCATTCTAGATTTATTCAGAAATGTTCTAAACCATTCTCTCTTTACACTATTACACAAACCATTAACATTTACTGTCATACACCGGAGGCCTTTTAAAGTTTCTACCCCTGCCTCCTCTCTCCACTCTTCCCAAGGGCACCAGAACTTGTAGTTCCACTTGTCCTCTTCACACTTCTCTCCCCCCCCCTTTCTTTCGGTGCCTCCTGTCGTGGCCACCACTACCTTCACCTTCCGCCCAAATCTGCTTCGCTGGCGTTAGGACATCATCTGAATCCGACACAGCAGCCCTCTTCCTCGTGACGATCACATCCTCCATAGCTTGGTCTGGGGATGCCTCACAATGGACCTCTACTTCCACTGTACATTGTTTCATTGATCCCAGTGACACCTCTGCCATGCTGTCAATCCCGTAGTCCATATGGTTCTCCTGTCGTTGACGCACCTCAGCCGTCAACTCGTCGTCTACTACCTGCTCAGGTGCAACCACCTTCTCAGGTGCTGACAAAGACTTCAACACCTCAGCCAATTCCTCCTCAATTTCCAACACTTTCTCCTGTACTTTCCGTTCGACACTTGCCTCTGGAAGAGTCTCTGGGCCAGTTAACTGGCCCGGGGACTCCCTCCCAGACATATGCGCCTCATCCACTATCTCGCTCCATTGACGACCACGCCCTCCCTCACGTCGTTGTTCCCCATCTGCTTCCTCCGTTGCAGGAGCGGATGCCTCCACCGCTGGGCCAGGCACTCGTTGCCGCTTCCCACACGCCGCTGCTATGTGATCATATTCCCCACATAGACTGCATGTACGTCTTTGCCCGGCGTATGAAACCATGACCTGCATCCTGAAGTCCTGTAGGTACACGTAGGACGGTATGGGGTGTCGCAGTGTCATTTTTAGGTTAAAGGTGCTTTCTGGCAGACCCGCATAGGCTCTCGTCACCCATGTTCCGTGCTGGGCCAAATGAACTGTCCCATATTTCTCAAAAACTCCTCTAATATCTGCCTCATCCGCCTCAAAGGGAACATTACGAAACTCGATCCATGTGTAATGCCTGGATACATCAATCATCCTCACACGAACAGCTGGTGTAGCATCAAGACTTATGTCCTGAAAACGATTGACCAACGATTCATAGACCGTTGCTGTGAGCAATTTCACAAAAATCCTGTGTGCTCCATTTAAAGCTACCCCATATAACTCTCCATCCTGAATGCCATACGTCTCTCTGATGATCTTGGGTAGTAATACTTGCGCCCAAACAGGCGATATTGCTCCTCGGAGAAGCTCAATTCCTAGAGTGTTGATTCTGCATCTATGACTGAACGCCATGTTGACTAATGGTAGTTCTCCTGGTATGACAGCAGAGGCACGACAAGCACCATCTCACACCACCGCAGCCAGGCAACTGAGGAGCATCTGCGCAGTAGATCCTCTCGGCCCGAAAGCAAAGAGGACAATGAGGGGTAGTACTAGGGATGTGTACATTTTTATAATAATGTATATGTGTATTAAGTTCTGTGCATAAATTTACATGAGTACACTGTTGTATTGGTCCTCTGCACGTCACACTTATGTTAAAGTGAGACTTGATAAATATAAGTATCACTCATACTGTCAGGTTGCTTGAGTGGTGTATGTTGTGATTGTGATTTTATCGTTTTCCGTGAGAGGTTTCTTCTCCTCTGTACAGCTACTTGTATGTGTGATATTTTCCGTATGTACCTAATGTTCTCAATATGTTTATTCTAGATATTATAACTGTTTGTACAAGATATGTTCTCAATAAAATATGAAAAAATGTTTCCTATATGTTGTATAAGTGTCTCATTCTTCACATAACAAGTATAATATCACATAACTAGTATAATACACCAACAAAGGCGATATATCAGGGATAACTAGTATAATACACAACACCGGGTATACCAGGGATGACTAGTATAATATACCAACACGAAAGTGTAACAGATACAAATGGAGTATAATGCCACACTTTTTATTAACAACGTTTCGCTCTCAGTGAGATTTATCATGTGAAAAGCATATCTACCTGGGAGAGAGTATGTGAATATACTCAACAATATACAATCATTATACCCAACTGACTCACGAAATCGTAATGACACGATTGCAAACAAACCATACCCCGGCCGGGATTGAACCCGCGGTCATAGAGTCTCAAAACTCCATCCCGTTGCGTTAACCACTGGACCAGCTAGCCACAATAAGATTCGTCCAACTAGGTATATTTCTACACCATAGGAAGGTTAGCACAGGCACCACTGTGACCACAAATGCAAGTAGAAATATACCTAGTTGGACGAATCTTATTGTGGCTAGCTGGTCTAGTGGCTAACGCGTCGGGCTGGAGTTTTGAGACTCTATGACCGCGGGTTCAATCCCGGCTGGGGTATGGTTTGTTTGCAATCGTGTCATTACGATTTCGTGAGTCATGTTGATGGCAGTGAAGGGACTTGAGCTAGAGTTCGTCACGGCCACGCTAGCTGGAGATTCGTCTGTAAAAACTTGCATTTGTGGTCACAGTGGTGGCTGTGCTAACCTTCCTATGGTGTAGAAATATACCTAGTTGGACGAATCTTATTGTGGCTAGCTGGTCTAGTGGCTAACGCGACGGGCTGGAGTTTTGAGACTCTATGACCGCGGGTTCAATCCCGGCCGGGGTATGGTTCATTATACCCAGCTCGTGACTCAGCACGTTCCTCCCTAAGCTAAGAAGTTTCTCCCTCAGCTAATATTTTTCTCCCTTGGATAAGATGTTTCTCCCTCAGCTAAGATGTTTCTTCCTCAGCTAAGATGTTTCTCCCTCAGCTAAGATGTTTCTCCATCAGCTAAGATTTTTCTCCCTCAGATAAGATGTTTCTCCCTCAGCTAAGATTTTTCCTCTCTCAGATAAAATGTTTCTCTCTCAGCTAACGTGTTTCTCCCTAAGCTAACACGTTTCTCCCTCAGCCAACACGTTTCTCCATCAGTTAATACGTTTCTATCTCAGCTAACACGTTTCACCCTCAGCTAAGACGTTTCTGTTTTAGCTAAGATGTTTCTCCCTCAGCTAAGACGCTTCTCCCTCGGCTAAGATGTTTCTCCCTCAGCTAAAATTTTTCTCCCTGAGATTAGATGTTTCTCCTTCAGCTAAGATTTTTCTATCTCAGATAAAATGTTTCTCCCTCGGATAACATGTTTCTCCCTCGGCTAACACGTTTCTCCTTCGGCTAACACGTTTCTGCCTCAGCTAACACGTTTCTCCCTCAACTAACACGTTTCCCCTCAGCTAACAAGTTTCTGCCTCAACTAAGATGTTTCTCCCCCAGCTAGTATTCTGGTAGAGTCGCTGAATCAACTACAGACAGTAGTACACCATCGACTGTACTTCAGTCCCACTGTACAGTATTTGTACGCATCTCAGATGGCCAGGAGAGCCTCACAAGTGCTGGTAAGTACATTAATGTTACTCTGGTCTTGGTAGTAACTACCACCACCGAATGGGTATGTTGTAATTACCACCACAGAACAGGTATGTTGTAACTACCACTACACTAGGGGTATGTAGAAACTACCACTCAAACAATGGGTATGTAGAAACTACTACCATAAAAGGGGGTATGTAGTGACTACCACCACAAAATGGATATGTTGAAACTACCACTCACAGAAAGGGTGAATAGTAACTTCCATCACAAAAGGGGTATGGGACAGGCAGTAAATATCACCACAGAAGAGGTATATAGTAATTACCACCTCAGAGGGGGTATGGTACAGGCAGTAACTACCACCACAGATGAGGTATATAGTACTACCACCACAATTGGGGTATATAGTAACTACCACTACAAAAGGGGTATGTAGTAACTACCACCACAGATGGAGTTTATAGTAACTACCACCACAGAAGAGGTATATGGTAATTACCACCACAGAAGAGGTATATAGTAACTATCACCACAGAAGGGGTATGGTTTATATACTAACAGTAATTACTACTGTGTCAGTCATCAGGCGAGACAGTGGGATCTCTGGAGGCTCGTGTCAGTGATGCTCACAGACTGAGGGAGAACTCTGTGACTACTAGAGATGACCTGATCACCTCTCTGACACGACACCTGCAACATCTGCAACAGTCAGGTGCACAGACTGTGCACATCTGCAGGTGAGCCTTCACTGCTTCCTAGTACTCATGTACTCTGCTTAAAGTACTCATCTGATGATTGTACAGAGTTCTATCACTATTTATGCACATTGACATATGTTTGGTATGTTTGTAGTACCATGACCTGTACTTCTCGAAGACTAGTGGCTGTCTTAAAGACTCCTGACTGTCTTAAAGACTCCTGGCTGTCCGAGAGACATCTGGCTGTAATAAAAGCTCCTGGCTGTCTTAAAGACTTCTGACTGTCTTAGAGACCCCCAGGCTGTTTGAAAGATTCCACTCTGTCTTCAAAACTCTTGGTAAAGGGTTAAAGACTCCTAACTGTCTAAAAAACACATGTTAGGGCAGTATACAGGCTGCCAGAGCCGGATATGCAGGCTACTAGAGCCGGATATACAGGCTAATAGGACACGATATACAGGCTAATAGGGCAAAATATACAGGCTAATAGGGCAGGATATACAGGCCGCAAGAGCGGGATATATAGACTGCTAGAGCAGGATACACGGGCTAATAGGACACAATATACATGATAATAGGGTAGGATATACAGGCTAATAGGGCCAGATATACAGGGTAATAGGGCCGGTTATACAGACTACTTGAACAGGATATACAGGCTAATAGGGCAGGATACACAGGCTAATAGGGCAGGATATACAGGCTAATAAGGAATTATATACAATCTAATAGGGAAAGATATATAGGCTAATAGGGAAGGATATAGAGGCTAATAGGCAGGATATACAGGGTACTAGAGCAGGATATAGAGGCTAATAGGGCAGGATACACAGGTTACTAGGACATGATATACAGGTTAATAGGGCCGGATATACAGGCTACTAGAGCAGGATATACAGACTTATAGGGCAGGATATATAGGCTAATACGGCAGGATATACAGGTTACTAGAACAGGATATAGAGGCTAATAGGAAATTATATACAGGCTAATAGGGCAGGATATACAGGTTAATAGGGCAAGATATAAAGGCTAATAGGGCAGGATATATAATTGCTGGGGAAGGATATACAGGCTGGGTACAGGTTTAATCCATCATTCACAGAGAGGAGGCGGGAACTGACCTGCAGGATGTGAAAAGCAACAGCCAGGTCAGCCTGCAGGAGTTACAGGCGGACCTGCAGGCCAGTACACAGGCCATGACGACACAGGAAGACAGGCACCGGGAGCTAGAACTCGACCTCAGGGGAAGAAGGTAGGTGCATGGTAGATAGTAGACGGTAGATTGGAAATAGATAATGTTGCAACTCGAAGGATAAGAACGTTTCAAAACAGCATTGAACTTCACGATACAGTACTGTTCTATATGAAACAGCACTCTACTACACGATACAGTACTGTACTACACGATACAACACTGTACTACAAAGTACAGTACTGTTCAACACGATACAGCACTCTACTACACGATACAGTACTGTACTACACGATACAACACTGTACTACAAAGTACAGTACTGTTCAACACGATACAGCACTCTACAACACGATACAGCACTGTACTACACGACACAGTCTGTACTTCACGATACAGTACTGAACTACACGATACAACACTGTACTACAAAGTACAGTACTGTTCAACACGATACAGCACTCTACTACACGATACAGTACTGTACTACACGATACAGCACTCTACAACACGATACAGCACTGTACTACACGACACAGTCTGTACTTCACGATACAGTACTGAACTACACGATACAACACTGTACTACAAAGTACAGTACTGTTCAACACGATACAGCACTCTACTACACGATACAGTACTGTTCTAGACGATACAGCACTCTGCTACATGATACAGTACTGTACTACACGATACAGCACTCTACTACACGATACAGTACTGTAATACACGATACAGCACTGTACTACAAGATGCAGAACTGTACAACAAGGTACAGTACTGTTCTACACGATATAGCACTCTACTACACGATACAGCATTCTACTACACTATACAGTACTGTTCTAGACGATACAGCACTCTACTACACGATACAGTACTGTACTACACGATACATCACTCTACTACACTATACAGTACTGTACTACACGATACATCACTCTACTACACTATACAGTACTGTTCTAGACGATACAGCACTCTACAACACGATACAGTACTGTAATACACGATGCAGCACTGTACTACACGATACAGTCTGTACTTCACGACTCAGTACGGAACTACACGATACAGCACTGTACTACAAGGTACAGTACTGTTCTACACCATACAGAACTCTACTACACGATACAGTACTGTTCTACACGATACAACACTCTACTACACGATATAGTACTGTAATACACGATACAGCACTGTACTACACGATACAGCACTGTACTTCACGATACAGTACTGAACTACAAGATATAGCGCTGTACTACAAGGTACAGTGTTGTTCTACACCATAAAGCACTCTACTACACGATACAGTACTGTTATACACAATACAGCACTCTACCACACGATACAGTACTGTACTACACGATACAGCACTGCACTACACGATTCAGCACTGTACTACACGATACAACAAGGTACTACACGATACAACACTGTACTACATGATGCAACACTGTGCTGCGCGATACATCACTTTACTATACGATACAGCACTGTACTTCACGATACAGTATTGAACTACACTATTCAGCATTGTACTACACGACACAGCACTGCACTAAACGATAGAGCACTGTACTTCATGATACAGTACTGTACTAAACGATACAGCACTTTACTACACGGTACAGTCTATACTTCACGATACAGTGCTGAACTACACGATACAGCACAGTATTACACGATACAGGACTGTACTACACGATACAGCATTGTACTACTCCATACAGCAATGTACTACATGGTACAACACTATACTACACGATACACCACTGTACTACACGATACAGTCTGTACTTCACGGTACAGCACTTTACTACATGATACAACAAGGTACTACACGATACAGCACTGTACTACACGATGCATTACTGTACTACACGATACAACACAGTACTACATGATACAACACTACACTACACGATACAGAATTGTTCTACACTATTCAGCATTATACTACACGATACAGCACTGCACTAAACGATACAGCACTGTACTACATGATACAGTACTGTACTAAACGATACAGCAGTCTACTACACGATACCGTACTGTACTATAAGATACAGCACAATACTACGCGATAGAGTATTGTATTACACGGTACAGAACTCTACTACACGATACAGTCTGTACTTCAGCTCTGTACTTCAGTCTGTACTTCAGCTCTGTATCGTACTTCACGATACAGAGCTGAACTACACTATACAACATTGTACTACACGATACCTTACTGTACTACACGATACAGCACAGTACTACTTGATACAACACTGTACTAAGCGATACAGCACTGTACTATATGATACAGCACTGTACTGCTCGATACAACAATGTACTACATTGTACAACACTGTACTACGCGATACAGCACTGAACTACAGGATACAGTGCTGTACTTCACGATACAGTACTGTACAACACGATACAGCACTGTACTACGCGATACATTACTGTACTACACGACACAGCACAGTACTACATGATACAACACAGTACTACACGATAGAGCACCGTACTTCACGATACAGCACTGTACTTCACGATACAGCACGGTAGTACTCGATACAACAATGTGCTACAATATACAACAGTGTACTACACGATACAGCACTGTACTACACGATACATTACTGTACTAGATGATACAGCACTGTTCTACACGTTACAACAATGTACTACACGATACAGCACTGCGCTATATCGTGTAGTACAGTACTGTATCATGTAATACCATGCAGTACCATGTAGTACAGAACTGTACTGTGTAGTACAATGCTGTTCCTTGTAGTACAGTACTGTGCCCTGTAGGACATTGCTGAACTACATGATACAGCACTGTACTACAATATACAGCACTGTGCTACACGGTTCAGTACTGTTCTACGTGGTACAGCATTGTACTACACAGTATAGCACTGTATTTATCCTTAACTCACTTCATATTTAATTTTAGGACCACTTAGTTACCCGTAGGACCACTTAACTGTCTTTCATGACTCTTAACTAGCTTCTGGATCCATTAAATAATTTTACGACCCTTTGACTCCCTTAGGACCTTTTAACTTCCTTCAAGACCCCTTAACTACCTCGAGGACTCCTTACAGTTCTTTAGAATTCTTAATTACCTTCAGGACCCTTAATTACCTTAAGAACCCTTAGCTACATCGAGGATCAATTAACTATCCTTCAGGCCCCCTTTACCACCTTCAGGACCCCTTTACCACCTTCAGGACCCCTTTACCACCTTCAGGACCCCTTTATCACCTTCAGGACCGTTTAACTACATCAAAACCCCCTTTAAGTACCTTGAGGTTCCCTTAACTACTTCAAACACCTTAACTACCTCCAGAACCCCCAAGCTCCCTCAACTGCCCCTTAACTACCTTCAAGATCCATTAACTACCTTCAAGGTCCCTTAACTACTTCTACGAACCGTTCATTAACTTCAGGACCCCATAACTATTTCGAGGACCTAAACTACCTCCAGGTCTCTTTTAAAATCCTCCAGAATCCATCAGATGGCTACTTAACTACCTTCAGAACCCCTTAACTACCTTCAGGATCCCCTAACTACCTTCAGTACCTCTTAAATACTTTCAAAACCCCATAACTACCTTCTGAACCTCTTAACTACTACAGGACCTCTTAACTACCTTCAAGACCAGTTAATTAAATACCTTCAAAACCTCTAAACATCTACAGGACCCCTTAACTGCCTTCAGAACCCCTTAACTACCTTCAGGACCCTCTAACTACCTTTAGGATCTTTTAACTACCTTCAGGATATCTTAATTAACTACCTTCATAACCTCTAAATTACTACAGGACCTCTTAACTACCTTCAGGGTCCGCCAGCTACCTTCAGGACCCTTTAGTTGCCTTCAGTATCCCTTAAATACCTTAAGGATCCCTTAAATACTTTAATTAAGGATCCCTTAAAATACCTTAAGGATCCCTTAAATATTTATGACCCCTTAAGGACCCCATAACTACCTTCTGGACCCCTTAACTACTCTCAGGACCCCATCAATACCTTCAGAACTCCTTAAATACCTTCAGGAAACAGCTGGTACAGCAGGTGGTGTGAGTCACCTAGTTGTTATTATTACAGAAGACACCTGGTACAGCAGGTGGTGTGAGTCACCTAACTGGTATTATTACGGGAGACAGCTGATATAACAGGTGGTGAGAGTCAGTCACCTAGCTGATATTATTACAGGAGACACCTGGTACAGCAGGTGGTGTGAGTTACCTAACTGGTATTATTACGGGAGATAGCTGGTATAGCAGGTGGTGTGAGTCACCTAGCTGGTATTATTACAGGAGACAGCTGGTACAGCAGGTGGAGGTGGTCATCAGGAGGTACGACGCTACTATGTCCAGGTTACAGACTCACCTGGACGACCTCCGTCAACAACACGACCACCTAATTCTTTTGCTGCACGACAAGCAGGTAGGTACTCCACCACTGCCACCTCCAGCACTGTCACCATCAACACTACCACCTCCACCACTGCCACCTCCAACACTGCCACCTCCAACACTGCCTCCCCCAGTACCACCACCCCGAACACTGCCACCTCCAACATCGCCACCTCCAGTACTGCCACCTCCTACTCCGCCACCTTCAGTACTGTCACCACCAACACTCCCACCTCCAACGTTGTGACACCTCCAACACTATTACGAACGCAGTTGTAGCATAACCAAGGTAAAAATGATTGACAAGCAAAATATAGCAGTGAGTAAATGCTTATATATATTTCCATCACCACAACGGCATGCAAGTATATGGACAATGCTTACAGAGGATATGTACAACAAGGCAATTTGTATGTATGAGATATGGTGAGAACCGTCTTCGACCAGACTTGGTGGTAAGTCTGTCACTGATGCTTAACAAGTGTCCAACATCGCTTCACAGCTTTGGTACACTTGCTTGTCATTGGCTGGGTTGAAACAAGGTGCTAGCATAACAAGAGGTCCCCACTTGTTATATTCTTAGCACCTGGTTCGCTGTTCAGGAGGGCATGCCTGTATGAGAGCGTGACTTACGCCAAATGAAATGTAGCATAGTCTTAGCATGTCACACCTCCACCTAAAAGAGCTCTAATAGCCAGGAGTTGGCATCCTCCATGAGTAGTGTGCCACCATGGCATGAATTATTAATGGACCCTCCTTTGTTCTCAACTGTCCAAGTCAGTAGGTACTGCTCAACTCAAATAGACTTTCAAGTAAAACAGGGATAGTAGGGCTAGTGTATGCTCAAGACACTTGCAGATAGGACCAAAATATCCCATTAGTAAAAAAAATTAAAGCCAGATTTACTCAAATTTTACATAGAAATGTTCCAGCTCAAGTACCAGGGCCAAGGCCTCTTTTTCATTGGTGGAGTAGGCCCACTGATAGGCCTGGAATTTTGGCTGACTAATAAGCCATGTGTTGCAGGCTTTCGACACCAGATGCTTGGAGTAACAATGCCCCCTCTCCAGAATCATATGTGTAAAACTGTTAGATAAATGGCTTTTAAAAATTTGGGGACAATAGTATAGAGAGGTTTGAGATGGTCAAAATCCTCTTGACAGCTAGAAGTCCAAGTAAATGTAGTTTTGGAACTGCTGAGACAGGTTAGGGGAACCACATTTGCAAAATGTCTGCAGAACCTACAATAAAATCCTATCATCCCTAAGAACCCTTGCAGAGACTTATCCTCAGAAACGGAATAATTTTTAATGGCCAAAACTTGGCAAATATAGGTGCCACTACCTACTTCATGGCCTAAGAAAGTTAGAATAGATTGGCCAAAAGATGACTTACTAAGGTTTACAATCAGTTTAAATGACCTGATCCTCTCGAAGAGATATTTAAGACGGGACACATGTTGATCTAACTTATCAGAAGCTTCAAATATATCATCCAGGTAGGCCGTTGTGCCTTCAAATCCTTTAAGAGCCTGATGGATCAATTTTTGAAATGAGGTGGGCGAGTTCCCCATTCATTGTATATTGATAATGGCTTTCTGGAATTACGAAGGCAGAAATCTCCTTCGCTCTATCCCTTCAAGGTATCTGGTAGTATCAATTAAGGAGATCTAATTTAGAAACGAAAGAGGTCTTATCCACAAAGTCCACTATATCGTCTATATATGAAAGAAAGGTGAGTATCCGGTGCTGTGTCAGCATTCACCTTGCGGAAGTCGGTACACATCCAGAATCCTCCATCAGGTTATTTTTTTTAAATAACGAAGCACGGCAAAATCCATTGGCTGGATAATTCCTGCATCAATCCATGTTCTAGCAGAAATGCTATTTCCTGCTGATGTAGTTTCTGTTTTTTTTCAGGATTAGCTCTGTAGGGAGAAAGTTTAATAG
Organism: Cherax quadricarinatus; assembly: GCF_038502225.1. Classification (NCBI taxonomy): domain Eukaryota; kingdom Metazoa; phylum Arthropoda; class Malacostraca; order Decapoda; family Parastacidae; genus Cherax; species Cherax quadricarinatus. The sequence continues at coordinate 1,805,116 of NC_091311.1, read as the reverse complement.
GTTTAGCAGTTCTTATGTTCGGAATATTCGAAAATCCGTCTGGATAGGTTTGCAGAAAGTTAGTGTTAGTGTCAACATTATGAGGCTAGGATCCTGCAAGATGGCTGCGTTAGGAAGCCTTATTGAACCTCCGCAGTTGTGTACAGGGAATCAGGGTCATCCATAAGATCAGAGACCGAGGACAAAGTCATTAATGGGACGTTGGGTAACTCAAAGAATAGTTTAGTCTGATTGTTGTATATCTTACCCAATTTAGGTTTATCAAGAGGTGCTACCATATAATTTAAATCAAAATTCTTTTTTTTATCTCTTGCATCGGTCCCATCAACCTCGCTCTTAAGGTGTGACCAAGCACAGGTTCCTGTGTAAGAGGAGCGAAATTTTTAAGTTTTGTCATAATTTTGTTTCATGTTGTTTTGAGCGGTTTATAGGTTGGCCTTAGCCAGCTGAAGTGCCACGTGCAGTCTTAATTAATGTAGAATCGTAAGGCATCATCTCCCAACCATCCTTCATTGAGCACATATAGTGGTCCTCTCACGTTATGCCCAAAAATCAGCTCGAAAGAACTGTATCACGTTGTTTCATGCACAGTTTCTCACACTGCAAACAGCAAAATAGGAAACGATTCACCCAAGAATGTAGGAAAATGCATTGGTGAAGTCTTTGCAAGGCCCCTTGGGATTGAGAATGACAGGCTGTGGAGAGTTTTTGATTAATTCCTAGCGTAGTTGAAGCTTCTCTGAATGATCATGCTGTGAAATTGGAGCCCTGGTCATTTTGAATAGATCAAGGAATAAGAAATTGGGCTTTAAGAATGGCCTTAATTTTAATACACAGAGGTATTGTCTAAGGATACTTAGTAGTGTAGAAGAATGGTTCAGAGAACCGACAAATTGATAAATTAAACACATGTGAAACACTTGGGTATCTTTAATAAGGAAACGTTTCGCCACACAGTGGCTTCATCAGTCCATACAAAGGAGAAAGGTGAAGAACAGGAGGAGTTTTAGGTAATCAGTTCCTCAGCCTTCAGTCAATGTGATCAGTCCATTAATCTTATATACTGTAGGATGGAAAGGTGCAGCAGCCATAGGTGGTATCCCATTGGAAAAGTTCAGATTCAGGAAGGACATAGGAAATCACTGGTTTGGTAACAGAGTTGTGGATGAGTGGAACAAACTCCCGAGTACCGTCATAGAAGCTAAGACCTTGTGTAGTTTTAAAAATAGGTTGGATAAATACATGAGTGGGTGTGGGTGGGTTTGAGTTGGACCTGACTAGCCTGGGCTACCAGGTCTGGTTCCGAGCTCCTTCCTTAAGTGGAAGTGACCTCACTAGGTGGTCATTTTCCCTTTCATAGCGGTATGCAGCTCCTAAGCTATGCTGATGATTTTGCCCTCGTAGTGAATGGGAAAGGCAATTTGGAGCGACAGGCCCAGAAAGTTTTAGACCTAATTAAGCACTCTTGCAAGGAACTAGGCCTCAAGATCTCGGCCGAGAAATCTCTTGCAATGATGTTCAAGGGACCAGATCCGGTGAATAGATTACGTATTCAGGATATAGAACTTGAGTGGACAGGCTCCTACCTATACTTGGGAATCTAAATTGATAAAATGCTGACCTTTCAGAAACAGGCCGAGTATGTCAGATCCCGTACTCTACTCAGACTCAACGCCATGAGAGCCATGACGAGGCAACGTGCAGGGGCGAGCAAAGATGTACTTCGCTATACACTCGCTCATTGACTACGGTTCACCGGCATTAGCTCATCTCTTCCCGCAGAGCAGGCAAATGGTGGAGGCCCTACAAAACCAGGTGATAAGAACTATGTTTGGGGCCCCCATCTGGACCAACACAATATGTCTCAGATCTAAGGTCCGGCTTCCTTCCCTGGCTGACAGAGTAAGATACATAAATTCCTTCAAAATAGCCACGATTCTGCACCGGCAGCAATGTAACTCAATAAGGAGATGGATATTGACAACCATGACACAAGATCCAACTTTCTTCACGGACTACTCCTGGATTCGTTCGTTTTTTGCTGCTGGGCGAAATTTGCTGCCTATACAACTACTCCTTGAAAAGAATTGTGACTTTGCTGTTGCTGGGTATCATCCACCACCTCTCTGGCACCCAGATCCAGCCGAAGTTTGCGTCATGCAACTACCCATCTCTAAGCATCTCTGCAGTCAAGACACCCTCAGCAATCATGCTGAGACAAGCGTGGCACTGGCAGAGGGAGGCACATGTGCAGTGTATTTCACAGATGGTTCTGTCGACCCTGACAGGAAGAGAGCAGCAGATGGACTGTACCACAATGGTCACACACAAGGCTGGCGACTCCCTGACCACTGCATGATCCTTCAAGTTGAGCTGGTGGTGATTCAGCAGGCATTGTCACATGCCCTACGACATCGACTCCGAGCTGTCATACATGTTGATTCCACCTCTGCAATCAATGCCCTCTCCCATCTTCAACAACAGGACAATGTTCACTTCATCACATCGATCCTGAGCATAATGACAGCCTTAGACGTTCAGGGTAACAGATCGACATTGAACTGGATCCCCAGCCATGCTGGCATCCGGGGAAATGAGGCGGCAGATGATGCAGCCAAGGCAGTCACAGACTATCCGCATGTTGGGATTACTGTCCCCATCAGCCTACGAAAGACCAAACTGGTAGCTGCCAGAGCCACGAAACTTATGGGGAGGTCTTCGGTGATACCCTATCTCAACAGTGATACCGAGCAGCGGCTCAGGGAGAACCCCCTCCATATAATAGAAGCTGGTCCAGAGCGCAGTGTACCGCCATCCATCGGCTTCGTTTGGGCTTTCCCACAGCCAAGATGATGGTAGACAAGGCTGAGGAGGAGATGTGCCAGTACTGCCAGCACATTGTCTAGCGCCCCCTAACGCACTATCTTCTTGAGTGCGAAGTTACTGAGACACTCCGCAGGCAACTGGGACTGATATTCCCTCCCGAAGAGAAGCCAGAGATGACTGCGGCCACACTAGTGTACCATGGAGTCAACGAACCAGACAAGCTGTTGCCCTTGATAACGACATATCCTCCTCCTCGCTAGTGTACGAACGAACGAACGTAAGTTCAGGTAAGATCCCAAATTGGATGAGTGGGGAAGACGGGACAGACGAAGATTAGCGCTAGAGAGGAGTGTAGAACTGAGCCATGTCTTAACCCTAAATCTAAGGTGAACGTGGGTCAGAGAATGGTACCTGTCAGAGAAGCTACCTGTCAGCGAATCCAACTTTATTTGTAAATAGGGTTAGGAGCAAGATCATGAAAGGAGTAGAAAAGGTTGTGTTGGTTTGTGGGTCTGCGAATGTCTTCGTCAAGGAGAGAGGTCCAGTAGTCATGTCGTGTCTCAAGTTTGTCTATCTATCTGTCACTGAGCGTCTTCCAGTACATATTCAGCGCAGGGATGTCTAATTGGGCATGGAGAAACTCACTTGTGGCGAAGTCCTCCCAACTGGCATCAGGCACCCAGTGCAGCGCCTTGTTCCGGACACGCTGCAGTTTAAATAAGTTTGTTTTTGCTGCAAGAGGGAGGGCTAGAGGAAAGTAAGTTATCAGAGGACGTATTAAGGATTTGTAGAGGTGTAGTTTGGTGCGTTGAGAGGCATGTTTCAGCTTGTATAGGCCCGCAAGGGCCTTATTAGCTATTGCATGCCTTGAGTGAATGTATCCGTGTAAATGAAGAAGGTAGTCAAGATTAACGCCAACGACAGTGACAAATTGTGTGATGGCGATGTAAGTGCGGGTGACAGCTGTTCTGTGCTCGACAGGTAATGGAGGATCACGTTTGCTGTAGTTAAAATATGTAATGCTGGATTTAGCTGCATTGGTTTTGATCCTCCATTTTTGTTCCCAGATGGCTATCCTGTCGACCTCATCTTGTGTTTTGTGTGTGAGTGTATCTATATTGGCATGAGTGATAAGTTGTGTAATGTCGTCTGCATTGGCTAGTGTGATAGAATTGTGGTATGCAGGTATTGGAATGTCGTTAGTGTATAAAATGTAGAGGATATAGGAGAGAACAGATCCCTGGGGTATTCCGGCATTTAGTGTGAAGTAGCCTTGGAATTTGATTCTCATTGTACGGCCGTCTAGGAAGTTGCAGAGGAGTTTACAAGTAGTGAGAGGCAGGTTACAGTTAGTGCAGAGTTTGTACTTGAACCCTCCGTGCCAGACAGTGTCAAAAGCTTTTTGAACGTCTTTTGCAACCAAGGCTGTCCTGTTTCTTTGTTTTGCGTTTATGTGGATGTAGTTGAGAATGATGTTAATGGCATCCTGTGTGGGACTGTGAGTTCTGAGCCAAAGTGTCCATCAGAAAATAGAGAATTGTGTTCCAGGAATACTAACTTGTACAAGATACCTTTTATATATTCAAATTTATATGAAAAGTTTTTCCTTTGGATAACTTGATTTTGTTAAGCGGCATTATGGCAATTCTGAAGAGAAGGGCAATTACGTTGTAAATTGACAAAGGAGTCCTTCGATATATCTAAAGGCTTAAAGTCAGGGAAAATCAAAGGATGGACAGTAGGAGAAGCCTGGGCTTTGGTCTGAGCCCTAGTCATGACATTTATAGTATCAGAGGTGATATCTTCACTTTCATCTAACAAGTGAACCGGTGATCCTACTACCTCGCTTTCGAGAGTAGCATCACTGGTTTTTAATCCCACAAGTTGTGCAACTTGTCAGGCACTGCAACATCATGGTATCTTGATTCAGAGGACATCTACATGACCTTCACGACTTCTACAACTAGCCCATCAATTTGGGAAGGACCTAATTCCACTGGGAAATCTCGCCTACCATTGACTATGCCCTCGTCTGCTACACGTCCCTCTTCACTGACGCCTATATAAGCGCCAGTCTCCTTACCTGTGCTTCAGAATCTCTACAACCACGGTGTTGTAAACACCACCTCCAAGGCTGAGGGACTGATTACCTCAGCTTTTGTATAGAGTTCTTCTGTTTTCTAATTATGTCCAAGAATCTGTATTGATAAAGCCACTGGATGGCGAAACGTCTACAATAAAGATAGCCAGATGTTGCACAAGTGCCTTAACTTTCATCTTGTCGGTATTGTATACCTGTCTTGCACAGTTCAAACGATCTCTGAGATACAATGCCACCCCACCCCCCTTCCAGACACTTCTATCTACTTGGAACAATTTAAAACCCTGAATGTGACATTCCGCAGGCATGTCCCGACTTTTTGAATTATGGTAAATTCATCAATTTTACCTGCACTAGCAACTAGTCTCAACTCATCCATCTTATTCCTAGCACTGCGACTATTTGTGCAATATATATTTAAAGACCCTCCTCTCTCTTTACCATTCCTGCACCTTTCTGTTATTTCCCTAAACCTATTACTGTCCTTCTCAATTAGTGCCACTGGCTTTCGAATATCCACCTCATTTTTGCCTATTACTAGTTCCCCTAGTACTCATATTACTACAATGCGACTTCATTGTTTTCTCGCCAAAACCCATACCACTAACTATTCCTAGTTTAAAGACCTAACAGCTCCCTCCACTGCGTTGGCCAGTGCTCCCACCCCACACATAGATAAGTGAACCCCATCCCTGGCATACATGTCATTTCTGCCGTAGAAGAAGTCCCAGTTGTCAATGAATGTTACCGCATTTTCCTTACAGTATTTGTCCAGCCAGCAGTTGACACCAATTGCTCTGGAAAACCATTCATTTCCAACTCCTCTCCTTGGCAAAATGCCACATATGACAGGTTTCCCACCCTTCCTCCTAATTATCTCTATTGCTGACCTATACCTGCTAATCAGGTCCTCACTCCTACGTCTGCCAACATCGTTGCCTCCAGCACTGAGACAGATAATAGGATTGCTCCCAATACCTCTCATGATGTCAATATCCTTCATCCCAGCCCCAGGAAAACACACTCTCTGCCTCCTACTCCTATCCTTCAAGCAGAATGCCCTATCCATGTACCTAATCTGGCTATCCCCAACAACAACAATGTTTTTACCTTCCTTGGAGTCGTCCGTCGTGATGCTCCCAGTAGTCGACTCACATTCGTCAGGTAGCATTACACCACTTGTGGAATTCGTCAAGACGTTCTCGATGGTCTTCGTTGGGGGTTTTAGAGATGTCTCACTCACGTCTGCCAATGCTTCCTTGGTGCTTGTTGTGGCATTCCCAGTAGAACACTCGCATTCGTCAGGTAGCACCGAGAATGGGTTGGAAGTTTCCACGGTAGTCTTCTGGTTTCTCGTTGTTTCTGCCTCTCCAACCGTTTTCGTGATCCTCAGCTTGGTTCCATGTTGCCCGGCCACTGACCAAGCTCCCCTCTTAACCTGGGGACTCACGACAGGAGGATTACTACGAATCCTCTTGTTCTCCTCCGTTAATCGCCGTATCTCCATCTTAGCAACTCTGAGCTCTTCTCTCAGCTGCTGGTAAAGTTGCTCAAGAGAGGGCATCCTGGTTCAGATTCACAGAGAGCACACAAACAGGTCTTCACAGAGCTAAGTACACGTCACCACTGACAGAGCTAAGTACACGTCACCACTGAGCAAAGTACACGTCACCACTGAGCTAAGTACACGTCACCACTGAGCTAAGTACACGTCACCACTGAGCTAAGTACACGTCACCACTGAGCTAAGTACATGTCACCACTTCATAAGGAAGATTTCTAATGCAATGTATTAATTTAGTCATTCTACGCTGAATGTTTTCTAACAAATTTATGTCCATTCTGTAATATGGAGACTAGAACTGAGCTGCATAATCTAGGTGAGGCCTCACTAATGATGTATGAAGTTGCAGTACAACCTCTGGACTTCTGTTGCTTACTCTTCTTGATATAAATCCCAATAATCTATTTGCTTTATTACGAATGCTTAGGCACTGCTATCTTGGTTTCAGGTTGCTGCTCACCATAACCCCCAAGTCTTTTTCGCAATCTGTATGGCTAAGTTCTACATTATCTAACTTATATTATGGACACTCCTGAGCTTCAGAACCTTGCATTTATCTACATTGAACTGCATCTGCCACTTTTCTGACCAAGAATAGAGTTTGTTTAAATCCTCCTGAAGTTCCCTAACATCTACGTTTGAATCAATAATCCTACCTATCTTTGTGTCATCGGCGAATTTGCTCATATCACTCGTAATTCCCTCATCAAGATCATTGATATATATTATAAACAACAATGGTCCCAACACTGATCCCTGTGGAACGCGCTTGTTACAGATCCCCACTCGGATTTAACCCCATTTATGGACACTCACTGCTTCCTGTCTGTGAGCCATGACTCGTTCCACGAGAGCACTTTTTCCTCGATGCCATGAGCTGCCACTTTCTTTAACAGTCTTTGGTGCGGAACTCTATCAAAAGCCTTACTAAAATCTAAGAAAATACTATCAAATTCTTTATCGTGGTCAGCAGCCTCAAAAGCTTTACTGAAGAAAGTTAATAAATTAGTTAGACAAGACAAGCCTCTCGTGAATCCATGCTGAGTATCATTAATCAAGCTATGCTTATCGAGATGGCTTCTTATAATCTCAGCTATAATTGACTCTAGTAATTTGTCTACAATTTAGGTCAGGCTTATTGGGCAGTAATTTGACAGTAACAACTTGTCCCCTGTTTTAAAAATAGGAATTACATTAGCCATCTTCCACATATCAGACACTACACCTGGTTGAAGAGATAAATTAAAAATATTAGTTAATGGTTAACAGAGTTCCATTTTGCATTCCTTAAGAACCCTTGAAAAAACCTCATCAGGACCCGGCGACTTATTTTGCTTCAGTCGGTCTATCTGCTTCACAACCATTTCACTAGTGACTGTGATGTTACATAATTTATCTTCTTGAGAAGAACTTGAGGAAAGAGCAAAGGATAGAGAAGTTGAGGAAAAAGCTAGAGAACGTGAGGAAAAAGCTAGAGAACGTGAGGAAAAAGCTAGAGAACGTGAGGAAAAAGCTAGAGAACGTGAGGAAAGAGCTAGAGAACATGAGGCAAAAGCTAGAGAACATGAGTTAATAGAGAGAGAAAAGGATAGCGAGGTCGAAAAATCTTGCCTTGAATTAGAGAATAAAAAGCTAACTTTTACACAACAACAATTAGAGGAAGGAGTAATTGAACATCATGCAGCTAGTGCACATATTCCAACATCTAATTTACCTCCCTTCACAGAGGGTGATGACATTACTTCATACATTATCAGGTTTGAAAATACCGCTACCCTCTGTGAATGGCCGGCTGACTCCTGGGCTTCCAGGTTAGGAATGTTATTTTCTGGTACAGCTTTGAATATCTATGCAACTTTGTCTCAGGATATCATATGTAACTATAACCTAATGAAGAAGGCAATCCTTAAAGCACATCAAAAAACCACAAATTCTTACAGGAAAGATTTCAGGTATGCCACCTTACAGCCTTGCCAGAACTTTCAGCAGTTACAGGTAACACTCTTTCGTTTGTTCGACTTTTGGATAGAGAGTTCATGAATTGATCACAGTTATGAATCTCTTAGAGACTTCATGGTTGCTGACCAGTTCCTGACAGCTCTTCCCCACCAGATACGAACATTCATTAGAGAACGTAACCTGATTAAAGCTGATGAAGTTGCTGAGGCTGCTGACTTGTATGCTGAGGCTCACAATTCCTATAAAGACCTAAAGGAATCGAACCCTAAGGGCAAAGGTTCACCAGATCTTAAGAAATCAAAGTCTCTAGTGGAAAGTAAGATGACTTCTTTTATTCCTTCTAAGAAGGTCCAAAAAGTTGGAAGATGTTTTAAAGACTGTAATGACCAAGCACCCTTCTGTTCAGGGACAGTTAATGGACTTAATGTATCTATCATTTTACGAGACACTGGATGCACATGTATAGTCATTTCTGATAAGCTGTTCCCTAACCTTAAAGAAACTCATTCCTCTGCTATACTTTCAGATTACTTGGGCCGTACAGACACTTTTCCTACCATCCGTTGTTACATTAGGTCTAAATGGTTCACAGGTTGGTCTGAAGCCGTACTAGCTCCCATCACTTCTTGCTCCGTACTAATAGGTAATGTAAAAGGTTCCATTCTTCCTTCTGAGGTTGACCTTTCATCACCAAAGGTGGACATAAGTTTTTCAGATCCTCTTCCTGTAGAGTCAGAGATGCCCCTCGAAAATTCAGATGAGACAATGTCTCGCGAGATTCATGTGGGATTAAAAACCAGTGATGCTACTCTCGATGCGAGGTAGTAGGATCACCGGTTCACTTGTTAGGTGAAAGTGAAGGTATCACCTCTGATACTATAAATGTCTTGACTAGGGCTCAGACCAAAGCCCAGGCTTCTCCTACTGTCCATCCTTTAATTTTCCCTGACTTTAAGCCTTTAGTTATATCGAAGGACTCTTTTGTCAGTTTACAAAGTAATTGCCCTTCTCTTCAGAATTGCCATAATGCAGCTAGACAAAATCAAGTTATTCAAAGGAAAAACTTTTCACATAAATTTGAATATATAAAGGATATCTTGAATAAGTCAGTATTCAAATTAAATTCAGATGAGATAGACAATTCCATCTTAGTTGTTCCAAGTCAATGCAGAGAGACTGTTCTTAAAATGGCTCATGACTTACCAGTGGCCGGACATTTCTCGCACCGAAAACCTTAAATAAAATTAGGGAAACCTATTTTTGGCTCAAAATGTCCTCAGATGTCACTACCTGTTGTAGATCGTGTAAAGTTTGCCAACTGTCATCCTCCAGAGGTACCAGGTGAGTACCTATGGTCAAAATGCCTATCTTTATGGTACCCTTTGAAAGAGTAGCTATTGACATCGTTGGTCCTTTATCTCCACTTTCATCTGGGGGACATAGATATATATTAACATTAGTTGATTATGCTTCGAGTTTCCCTGAAGCCATACCCTTAAAGACCATAACTACTACAGAGGCGGCTGAAGCCCTTTTGTCCATCTTCTCCAGAGTTGGCATCCCTAGAGAGATTTTGTCTGACCGATGGACACAATTCACATCTGACTTAATGCAACATCTCTGCAACTTCTGGGAGTGAAGCCTCTCTTCACAACACCATATCATCCCAGCTATAATGGGAGGATTAAGCGCCAGCATTCGGTTCTCAAGTCCATTTTAAGGAAACTTTGCTCCCTTAAACCTAAGGAGTGGCATCGTTACCAACCCTGTGCTTTGTTTGCCATGAGGGAGGTTCCCAGTAACTCTTTGGGGTTTTCACCTTTTGAACTTCTCTATGGTAGACAGCCCAGAGGTCCATTGTCCATCCTTCATGACTTATGGACTAATGAGGAGGTAAGTGCTGAGGTTCAGTCTTCTTACCAGTTTCTCCTTGACCTTAGATCCAAACTTGAGGAGACCTCTGATAAAAGTTTCGAAAAACCTAAGCTTGTCAATGGACCAGTGCAAAACCTATTTTGATTCCAAAAGTCAGAGGAGAAGTTTTAAAGTAGGGGATGAAGTTCTGGTACTTTTGCATATCAAGCCAAATAAATTATTAGTAGTATGGAAAGGTCCATATAAAGTATTAAAAATTTGTGGGAAAGTTGACTACCTCACAGAAGTCAAGGGGAAACCTAAGCTTTATCATATCAATATCCTTAAGAAATATTACCGAAGAAATTCGGTTAACTGCCTTAATAACTTTGACTTAGTTTTTCCACACGAACTTGATAAGACAACTGAAGAATGTAAGGTGTGTGTAATTGACACCTCTAACTTAGACTATTATGAAGAACTACATGACTTGGTGACTCTTGACCACTCGGGCGCAACCAACATTAATATTAATGAATCTTTGGATGACCATAAGAGACATGAACTACTTCAATGTGTGAGTAACTTTTCAGACGTCTTTACTGATATTCCAGGTGTTACCTCCACGGTAGTCCATAAGATTGGCTTATTTACGGACAATCCGATCAAACGGAAATTATACCCAGTTCTCCGGGCCGGGAGAATACCGGCGAATCTTTAACAACAACAACAACTTCAACTCCATATTGTTTCAGATTATGGAACAATGCTCTTCTCCAGACTGAGGGACTGACCACCTCAAAACTTTAAGGGTGATGGACTGATTACATCGTCCTCAAGTCTTTCTGCTTCTATCAACTTTTCTGTACTCGACTGAAGAAGCCTACTGTGTAGGCGAAACGTTTCGAAATAAAGATACCTAACTGTTGCATATGTGTCTTACCTAACAACCTGTCGGTGTTTTATACCATTTTAATGTTCAATACTGCATATGTGTTTATATTTCCAGCATATGGGAATCTTTATTCAGGAAACGTTTCGCCACACAGTGGCTTCATCAGTCCAATACAAAGAGGAAGGCGTAATGAGAGGAGGAGTATGAGGTAATCAGTCACTCAGCCTGGAGTTTAGGTGTTCAGTCCATCAATCTTGTAGAATGTACAGCATAGGGCCGTAGACGTGGCTTATATACAGTAGTGAGATGAGGTGAAGCAGGCCCTATGCTGTTCATTCTACAAGATTGATGGACTGAACACCTAAACTCCAGGCTGAGGGACTGATTACCTCATACTCCTCCTCTCCTTACGCCTTCCTCTTTGTATTGGACTGATGAAGCCACTGTGTGGCGAAACGTTTCCTGAATAAATATTCCCATATGCTGCGTAAGTGTCTCAATCTTCAACTTGTCGGTTTTTCAAACCATTCATCATAACTTTCCTATGTCCTTTCTAAATCTAAACTTGTCTAATTTAAATCCATTACTGCGGGTTCTCTCTTGGAGAGACATCCTCAAGACCTTATTAATATCCCCTTTATTAATACCCATCTTCCACTTATACACTTGGGTCATGTCTCCCCTCATTCTTCTTCTAACAAGTGAATGTAATTTAAGAGTCTTCAATCTTTCTTCATAAGGAAGATTTCTAATGCTATGTATTAATTTAGTCATCCTACGCTGAATGTTTTCTAACAAATTTATATCCCTTCTGTAATATGGAGACCAGAACTGAGCTGCATAATCTAGGTGAGGCCTTACTAATGATGCATAAAGCTTCAGTATAACCTCTGGACTTCTGTTGCTTACACTTCTTGATATAAATCCCAATAATCTATTTGCCTTATTACGTACGCTTAGGCATTGCTGTCTTGGTTTAAGGTTACTGCTCACCATAACCCCCAAGTCCTTTTCGCAATCTGTATAGCTAAGTTCTACATTATTTAACTTATAAGTGCTAGGGTTATGGACACTCCCGAGCTTCAGAACCTTGCATTTATCTACATTGAACTGCATCTGCCACTTTCCTGACCAAGAATAGAGTTTGTCTAAATCCTCCTGAAGTTCCCTAATATCTACGTTTGAATCAATTACCCTACCTATCTTTGTGTCATCGGCGAATTTGCTCATATCACTAGTAATACCCTCATCAAGGTCATTGATATATATTATAAATAACAACGGGCCTAAGACTGATCCCTGTTGTACACCACTTGTTACAGATCCCCACTCGGATTTAACCCCATTTATGGACACTCTGTTTCCTGTCTGTGAGCCATGACTCGATCCACGAGAGCACTTTTCCCCCAATGCCATGAGCTGCCACTTTCTTTAACAGTCTTTGGTGTGGAACTCTATCAAAAGCCTTACTAAAATCTAAGTAAATAATATCAAATTCTTTATCTTGATCAACAGCCTCAAAAGCTTTACTGAAGAAAGTTAATTAGATAGGGACCAGGGGAGACTACTATGGGACGAAATTGTTAGGGCCACAAGGCACGATAATGTAGTAATTCTAGGAGACTTTAACTTCAGTCATATTGATTGGAATTTATTGACTGGGAATTTAGAATCATAAGACTTCTTAGAAGTAGTTCAGGATTGTTTTTTGAAGCAGTTTGTGACAGAACCTACAAGGGGTAATAACCTGCTTGACTTAGTTCTTGCAAACAATGAATCCCTTGTTAATAATTTAGAAGTTTCAGAGGAACTGGGTACTAGCGACCACAAATCAATTACATTTAGAATTGAATGGATGTATGATAGTAGGGATAACTCAGTAATAGTCCCAGATTTTCGCTTAGCAGATTACGATGGGCTTAGAGAACACTTATCATCTGTTGACTGGGGTAACGAAGAGAGCTATCAATATGACAGTTTTCTGAACACAATACATGCTGCTCAAAGAACGTTTATCCCTTATAAAGAAATTAGATCAAATAGAAATGACCCAAAATGGATGAATAATAGGCTGAAATATCTACTAGGGCATAAGAAAGGAATTTATAGGCGTATCAAATGAGGCGAGGGTCATCTTATGAATCAGTATATTGACATTAAGAGGGACATTAAAAAGGGGATAAGAAAAGCTAAAAGGAACTATGAAATTAAAGTTGCTAGGGATTCTAAAACTAACCCAAAAAGTTTTTTCCAGGTATATAGAACAAAAGTCAGAGATAAGATAGGTCCCCTTAAAAATAACTATGGGCATCTTACTGACAAAGAGAATGAAATGTGCTAGATTTTAAATAATTATTTTCTCTCGGTTTTTACACAGGAAGACACTAATAATATTCCGGTAATTAATTTTTATAGTGGGCCAGAAGAAGATAAATTATGTAACATAACAGTCACTAGTGAAATGGTTGTGAAGCAGATAGACCAACTGAAGCAAAATAAGTCATCGGGTCCTGATGAGGTTTTTTCAAGGGTTCTGAAGGAATGCAAAATGGAAGTCTGTGAACCATTAACTAATATTTTTAATTTATCTCTTCAAACAGGTGTAGTGTCTGATATGTGGAAGATGGCTGATGTAATTCCTATTTTTAAAACAGGGGACAAGTCGTCACCGTCAAATTACCGCCCAATAAGCCTGACCTCAACTGTAGGCAAATTACTAGAGTCAATTATAGCTCAAATTATAAGAAGCCATCTCGATAAGCATAGCTTGATTAATGATACTCAGCATGGATTCACAAGAGGCCGGTCTTGTCTAACTAATTTATTATCTTTCTTCAGTAAAACTTTTGAGGCTGTTGACCACGATAAAGAATTTGATATTATTTACTTAGATTTTAGTAAGGCATTTAATAGAGTTCCGCACCAAAGACTGTTGAAGAAAGTAGCAGCTCATGGCATTGAGGGAAGAGTGCTCTCGTGGATCGAATCATAGCTCACAGACAGGAAGCAGAGAGTGTCCACAAATGGGGTTAAATCCGAGTGGGGATCAGTGGCGTTCCACAGGGATCAGTCTTGGGCCCGTTGTTGTTTATAATTCATATCAATGATCTTGATGAAGGAATTACTAGTGATATGAGCAAATTCGCCGATGACACGAAGATAGGTAGGATAATTGATTCAAACGTAGATGTTAGGGAACTTCAGGAGGATTTAGACAAACTCTACTCTTGGTCAGAAAAGTGGCAGATGCAGTTCAATGAAGATAAATGCAAGGTTCTGAAGCTCGGGAGTGTCCATAACCCTACCACTTATAAGCTAAGTAATGTAGAACATAGCCATACAGATTGCGAAAAGGACTTGGGGGTTATGGTAAGCAGCAACCTTAAACCAAGACGGCAATGAACATCGAAATGGTATACAATACCGACAGGTTGTTAGGTAAGACACATATGCAACAGTTAGACAACTTTATTCCGAAACGTTTCGCCTACACAGTAGGCTTCTTCGGTCGAATACAGAAAGTAGGCAGGAACAGTAGAAATGTGAAGACGATGTAATCAGTCCATCACCCTTTAAGTCGTAGAATTTGAGGTTGTCAGTCCCTCGGCCTGGAGAAGTTCAGTTCCATAGTCAGGAACTATCTGAAGATCAAGCGACAGTGCGGAGACTGACACACTGTCGGAAGGAGAGGTGCAGAGTAGTAGTAGTAGTAGTGAGAATGTAGCCACTGAGAGGTCATGTCCCTCTCAGATCCAACACTTCTCACTAGAAAAGCTTGTCCAAGGTGTTTTCTGTACCAAGATGCCATGTGTTGCATGGCAGTTGCCAGTCTTCTTGCCTTTGCTCCAGATTCTCCTCCACCACGATGCTGTGAACACTAACTCCAAGGCCGAGGGACTGATTACCTCATCTTTTGTATATAGTTCTACTGTCTTCCTATTATGTCCTAGAATCTGTATTAATAAAGCCACTGGATGGCGAAACGTCTACAATAAAGATATCCAGATGTTGCACATGTGTCTTAACCTTCATATTGTCGGTATTTTATACCTTTCTTGCACAACTCTTGGGTATCTTTATTGAAGAAACGTTTCGCCACACAGTGGCTTCATCAGTCCATACGTAGGAGAAACTTGAAGAACAGGAGGAGAATGAGGTAATCAGTCCCTCAACCTTGAGTCGATGTGTTCAGTCCACCAATCTTGAGTAGAATACGGCATATGAGCGGAGAAGCAGCTTATAAACCGTATGGCAGGAGAGGTGCAGCAGTCATAGGTGGTGTCACATTTGTTCAATGTGGAAGTAGGTCGTGCCCAAGAATTAGGCAAGCGAAGAATTCCTAAGTATTAAGATCCCAAGAAGTTGCAGTGTCTAACAGGTTTGTAGATGAATGGTTCAGAGAACCGACAAGTTCATAAAATGTGACACCACCTATGACTGCTGCACCTCTCCTGCCATACGGTTCATAAGCTGCTTCTCCGCTCATATGCCGTGATTACGATAATCCATTGACACACACTCAGTTCACGGAGTTCACTACCTTATCACAAGATAGGCACATGGCTTCTGCCGAAAAGAAGAGGTCACGATGCTCCATGAACACGACGGAGGACTCAGATTTGGAAATGTGGGGCGAAATTCTAGCGAAGAAGTTGCGAGAGGAAGAGGAAGATCCTGCTCACATTGTAGCAGATCTGACAGTCCCAACCATGGAGCCAGCGACAATAGAAACAGGTGCGGAAATAAACACCCCCACCCCCCGAAAACAAAGAGGGATGGAACACTGTGGACAAGAAGAAGAAGCGCCATCCGTCCAAGGAGCAGGCAAACCAGCTCAACCGACCTGGCAAATTCAAGGTGAAGTCCTATGGGGACCACAGAACCCACTATGGGGTTGTTTCATACCTGGAATCACGACACAACCTGAAGTTCAAGATATGGTTCAACTTGAGGGGAGAACCAATATTGACTCCTCTCAACAAGGAAATGTATACCACCTTGAAGAGAGTCATGGAGACAGATCGCTCATTCACCCTGGAGGAACTAGACTCTCGGCAGAAGATCACCAAGGGTGTAGTGAAGCGATACCCGCTGATGATGCCCATCGAGGCAGTAGCAGCTCACCCCAGTGTGGTGTCAGCTCAACGTCTCAAGGCAAAGACGGCAGGCAATGCACCAACCCGACAGGTCCTCATTCAGCATGTAGGACCACTGCCATCCCAGCTGGACCTCGGTTCTTGGGGCAGGTACGATGTCAGGACCTTCACAGCAGAACCAGTTCGCTGTTTCAAGTGTCAGCGTTATGGACACCTGGGTGCACTCTGTCCGAACAGAGTAATCTGCGGTGTCTGCAGCCAGCACCACCCTACCGAGGAATGCATCACCAAGCTGAAAAATGCATCGCCACCCACTCCACAATGCCCGAACTGCAGGCAGAAACACCATGCCTGGAATCCTCGATGCCCCGAGAGGCTCGCCAGAATTCAAGAAGTCTGGAAGACGCCAAAAACTCGGCACAGGCTACGACGGATCATCACTCTCAGCAAACGATGAGTGCAGAGAACCCTGCCATACTGCAGATCTCTCAGCAGCCAACCCAAGTCATTGCCCAGGAATTCCCAACCCTAGAAGCCTCAACCAGGCGTCAAGGTCAAGAACCTCCTGCACCCCTACCTCAACGAAGAAACAGAAACAACAGGAACAGGAGGAGTCAACAGGGTGCATCTGGTTAATGCGATCAGCAGGCGGCACTAAACGAGCCCCCACCGGCCATAGCACGACAACCCAGGCACTCCTTACCTCACCAGCAGATCCCGGCTACCCAACCTGGTATACAGCAACAGACCACGGTGCATACAATAAAGAAATCCAACCCTCAGCAGTCCCTACAGACCACAACAACCCAGGTAATATCCACTCTTTCGAACCCAACTCCAAAGCAGGCCCTCACCAGGGAGGATCTCGTAGCACTCATCAAGGTGTTCACAGATCTTATTTGCAACACAATCAACTCCACGGAACACCAGAGCGCATTCCGGCAGATGGTCAGTACGCTCCTGAGAGTGTGCTTTCTGACCGAAGAGGAGACAGTGGATGCCATGAATTTGCAGGTTCTCAGAGCGGGCAGGACTCAGTCTCCAGCTCAGGAAACAACATCGATGGAATAACCTCGGTACCAAATCACACCCTCAAGGTCCTACAGTGGAACATTCAGGGCCTGAGGGGCAAACAGCACCTCTTGCTGGAGGCAGTAATTCGGGATCGGGTTGATATCGTCTTGCTACAAGAAACTCTGACTGTCCCGACTATGTGCCCAAGACTACCCGGTTTTGCTGGGTATTTTCGGCACACGGACCCGGGCGTTCACTGCAGAGGCACAGCTGTATTTGTATCCAATACAATACCTCACGAGGTTATAGCCAACCCTATGGACTGTGGGGAGGATGTCGAGGTACAGGCCATCCTTGTGCACATACCTGGGGCGCCCATTACCATGTATAACATCTACAAGAACCCAAGACACACCCTCGACATTGCAGAGCTCATCGCACTAGCACGCACTGAGTGTATTATTGTGGGTGGAGATTTCAACGCACATCACCCAATGCTGCACTCTCACTCAGCAACCAATGCTGCTGGCAGACACATAGCAATGCTCCTACACGATATTCCAGAGGTAAAGTTGCTAAACAATGGAGACCCCACACACCTGTTGGGTGGCTGCCTCGACCTTACCTTCGGGTCAAGACAACTCGCAGCAGGAGCACATGGGAAACCCATTCTCACCTTGTCAGTGACCACTTTGCAGTGATCACCACCTTCAACATCAACAGGCCTCCCACAGTTGTGCTGCCTCCTAGATGGGACGTAAAGAGGGCCAACTGGAAGGTGTTCCAGGATTATCTTCATGACTGGTGGTCCACATACTCTCTATCTGAAGACTGTGATACGGCTGAACAGGAGCTAATCACTGTTCTCATCCAGGCAGCAGAGTGCGCAATTCCAAAGAAGTCCGCAGGACGCACTCACAAAAGAGACTGGTGGTTCTACAACGACGAGGTGCGGGAGCAGAACCACCGCATCAACTCTTTTAGGAAGCTATACAGGCGTAACCCTACGGCAGAGAACAGGAATACTCTGAGAGCCATTGTCCAGCATGCCCGCAGAGTCTCTCTCAGAGTAAAAACTGAGAAATGGCTGGAGTGGTGCTCAACATTCGGGCATCACACCACCTTATCTGAGATATGGGGCAAGCTCAACATAGCAACTGGCAAGAGCAAGCCGAGGCCACCAGCACACCCGAACCCATCCCAGGAAGCTGAGAAACTAGTGGAGCTTTTCACTTCCAGGGGAGCATCCACTCAGCTACCACAGGACATCCGGAATATACAGACGGATCTTCTGCCACAGCGCCAGCTAACGATACAAGCTGCATGTGAGTCGGAAGATGTGACTGATGAAGACCTCACGGACTTGGAACTCCGACGTGCCATTAAGAACACAGGTGACACTGCCCCGGGCATCGATGGTGTTACATACTCCATGATTGCACGGGCTGGGCAGAGTGGATGGGAGGCCATACTAGACGTCATTAACAAGTCGTGGAGGGCCAGGACACTCCCAGCAGCTTGGAAGAAAGCTACCATCGTACCAATTCCAAAGCCCAAGGACCCAGGCAGTATGAGACCCATATCGCTGACCAGCTGCTTAGCCAAGACTGCTGAGAGGATGGTGTTAAACCGCCTCCTATGGAAACTTGGACCCTCTCATCATCACATATTTGGCTTCACCAAAGGAGTGGGTACAGCAGAGTGCATAACCACTCTACTAAGCCAGATTCCTGACAGTAACAAAAAACCTAGTATTGTCGTCTACCTCGACCTTGAAAAGGCATTTGAGCTAGCCAGCCCCACAGCAATTCTGGCAATACTAGCTCGGAAGGGAATCAAAGGACGCCTCCTGGCCTGGATAGAGTCCAACCTTAGGGACAGGCAGGCCTGTGTCAGCTTTCAGGGACACTACTCTTCCTTTAAATCCCTGGAAAATGGTACGCCACAAGGAGGTGTGCTCAGTCCTACCCTGTTTAACATCCTTATGCAGGAACTTGTGAGCCTTCCCTTTCATAGTGGTACACAGCTCCTCAGCTATGCTGATGATCTTGCACTCGTAGTGAATGGGAAAGGCAATTTAGAATGACAGGCTCAGAGAGCTTTGGACCTAATTACGCAGTCTTGCAAGGAACTAGGCCTCAAGATCTCGGCCGAGAAATCTCTTGCAATGATGTTCAAGGGACCAGATCCTGTGAATAGATTACGTATTCAGGATATAGAACTTGAGTGGACAGGCTCCTACCTGTACTTGGGAATCTACATTGATAAAAAGCTGACCTTTCAGAAACAGGCCGAGTATGTCAGGTCACGTGCTCTACTCAGACTCAACGCCATGAGAGCCATGACGAGGCACCGTGCAGGGGCAAGCAAAGATGTACTTCGCTTGTTGAGAATATTGGCCTTACCAGCTATGTGTATATATATAAATATAGGAAACACTTAGCTGATAAATGACAGCAAATCGTCTACACAGCCGCCCCTGCAGACGAGGTCTAGAAGCTGTCGAAACCATCACAACATTGGGCTGTCAAGAGATACAATTTGTAAGTATAAATTACCCCTAGGGGGTGTTATGTCAGCATATTTCATTCGATGATGGCTGACGAAATACCTACTTGTTTGGACTCAAAAGTCCACACCTTACTGCTGATTATAGGTTGATTACAAACTCCTTGTGACTCAAGAATTGCGCAATCCCCCGATCTAC